>NC_079438.1:40109377-40269377 GCF_903798145.1 Danio aesculapii
CAGTATATATAGCCTATAGGACAAGAAATTTAATCTATTCTGCATTGACATGAGTAAATGATGACAGAAATGTCATTTTCAGAGGAGCAATCCTATTTAATGCTGTAAATCGCTCAAATTTCCAGTTAAATATGTGGTAGTGAGTTGAACTCTACAGTATCTATAAAAGTTACACACATAATGTACAGTAGGAATATGAGTCATTTCTGTGAAATAGCAGTCGAAAGTGAGAGTGTCGGAGCAGGGTTCCTATAAATTCCTATAAAGAGAGAGTGAGGGAAGTTTTTGGACAGACTAATGGACCACTTTGCCATCACCCCTTCATTTGAAGCGTAAACTTGTCAGAGCTGTCAGTGCAATGGACTGATCATAGTGTTTGTCAGCAGACCCTGACAGTGACATATTTTCCCACATCTGTTATTTCCCTCTTCTTGGAATTCAGTCATAGTAAAGGTCACACAGACTACAGAGACACAGTCAGTTAACATGGTAAAGTACCTTGAGAGCCTCCGTTTAAAGGCTGATTTTATAATTCTCTATCTATCTATCTATCTATCTATCTATCTATCTATCTATCTATCTATCTATCTATCTATCTATCTATCTATCTATCTGTCTGTCTGTCTGTCTGTCTGTCTGTCTGTCTGTCTGTCTGTCTGTCTGTCTGTCTGTCTGTCTGTCTGTCTGTCTGTCTGTCTGTCTGTCTATCTATCTATATGCCTGTCTGTTTGTCTGTCCATTTTTCTATGCCATTATCCATCCATTCTTTGTCCATCTATCTGTCTGTTCATTTTTTCTGTACTTTTATCCAACTATCTGTTTACATTTCCACTATAAAGACCAGAGAGATAAATATTGACAAAATATTATTTAACAAAACATAAGATTTCTTTGGAGGCCCAGTCTGTAGCTTGAATCAGAAGCTTGTAGATCCAGTTATGAATGCAGGTGTCGAAGGCCGTTGCAGAGCCTACACCACTGGACAGGGCCAACCTGGAAGGTGGATGAACGTTTGTGTCAGTATCTGATGAATGAATGAATGAATGAATGAATGAATGAATGAATGAATGAATGAATGAATGAATGAAGGGCCTGGTTAGTCAGTTCTTGGTTGGAACTGATTGTAATGAAGGATGTGATACAATGTGTTTAAATGTGCTTTATAAATAAATGAAATTGAACTGTCTATCCATTTTCTATACATTCATTAGTCTATCTGATTAAATTTCTTTCTTTCTTTCTGTCCGTCCATCCGTCCGTCCATCCATTATCTATCTGTTTGTTTGTCCATCTTTATATTTTCATCCGTCTATCTGATAAAATTTCTTTCTAGCCATCCGTCTTCTGTCTGTCCAGTCATCCATCTATCCATACATCTATCCATACATCTATCCATCCATCCAACCATCCATCTATGCATCCATCCATCTATCTATCTCACTTTCTGTCCATCTGATTCTAGCTAGCAGTTACAGATTTTTTTTCTGGACTTACATTTCTCCAGCCCCATGTGTTTCTCTCATTCTTCACTCTCTCTTTGTGATAATTCAGTCATTGAGAGCTACATGTGAAGCATTAAAAGTGTTGTGTTGATTGGACCTCATGGAGCTCCATTATGCTAGTGGCAGCTTTCATTTCTGGAGTGACTAATTTTTGCTCTTTGATTAGACAAAAAAGGCATGACAATTGTTTATGCAAATTGTGGCAACTCAAAAGCTGTTGGCACTCTATGGTGAATGTTTACAAACACTGGATATTTTCTAATATATTCAGAATATATAACCTAATCTATATACATTTTATTCTAATATATTTTAAAACCTACTTTATTCATGGGATGAAAAATCTGAATTTTAAGTTACCCAGGTCGTAAGTGTTGCATAATCTAGAAAAACAGAAATGATATGCTTATAGGTCAAAACTATTTTTTTTTTTTCGTATAAAAGGGCTGCTTACATTTTTCATTTATTTATTTTTATTATTTTAGGAATTTATAAAAAAAAAACTTTGTCAGAGTTCTTTGATAAATGCCAACAATCAGCATTTATTTGACATTTAAAACTTTTGTAACATTATTAAATGTTGGACTTTCACTTTTATTAAATTTTACTCAATATGCTTAAAGTATTACTTTCTTTAAAAAAATTGAACAATCAACCTAATGAATCCAACAATAGAATAAAAAAGTATTGCATTTACAGAAGTATAACTCTTTTGTAAAGTTATAAATGTCTGTTTATCACTTTTGATCATTTGAAGGCATTCTTGCTTACTGTATTTATTTACGGTGGCCGATAAAAAAGCTTAACATGTGGCAAAAACAAACGGCAGCAAATTGAGAAAGATCTTAATCCGTTTGACAGCACACGTTCTGTATTTTCCCACAATGTAAACAAATGAATAAAACACGCTGCATTTTCTCACAATGCAAACAAATTAATAAAACACGCTGCATTTTCTTACAATGCAAACAAATTAATAAAACACTCTGCATTTTCTCACAACGCAAACAAATTACAAAAACGCACTGCATTTTCTTACAACACTTGCAATAAGAACGAAACACAATGGAAATGTTTGAAGGGTGCCCTAAAACATGACAGACACTGCTGTGCTGATGCTCAGTGAAGTTGTGGGTGATTTTTAAAATGTGAGTTTTTTGTTTGTGTATTTTAACATCTTGATTCTTTTGTATTTTATTAGCCTACATAACTATAACCTATATAGCCGGTTCTGTCATGTTTTAGAGTCCCCTTGAAACATTTCCATTGTGCAGCATGTTAAGCTGTCTTGGCAACGGTAATTATTAACTTCTGACCCTAAACCTTTCTGCAATAGAGTACAGAAATTAGGCAGTAACTCTTACAAGCAGCAATTGTTACACGTATTACAATAGCTATTACATTTTAATAAGTACAGTGATTATTCAGTTGACTATAAAACTTTTGTTGAAGTTTTAAAAATATTAAAAAGTGAGTAAACCCCTTGCCTAAAAAGCAACAAGTTGATTTTAGTCAGTAAATAAATCCACTGACTTAACCTATAAAAAATATGCACATAATTTGTTTCTTTTTTGACTCCAAACCATTAAAAAGTAGAGTCCAGTATTTTTAGATACTTTTATTAGATTCTTCCAAAACAAACACTTATACTGTAAGCATCCATTTCAGTTTGTGAATCCACCTAACATGGCATCTGTATAGTTTAGTTTCTGCATCTGTACAGTTTGCAAAGTCTTAACAGGCCTGGCCTTTTTGAAAAGTTGAGTTTGTAAACTGGAAAGCCCACTTACCAGCACACAAAGCCATGCTGAAGAGATGGCTGAATCAGATAAACACATACTTTATTTGGAGAGACAATGTAGCCCTCTCCAGGGGTTTGAGACGAACGCAAGCATGCAGCAAAATAACACACTGTAAGCTCCTTACAATCCCTGCAGAAGCAATGGAGAGAGCGAGGGAGGGACCAATAAGAAACTGTTTTGACCCTTCTATTGCCATCTTGTCAAGAGAGTAAGCAAAAGGCCTGCTATACCCGTCTCTCAGCACCACTTGTAATCCTCTGAATGTGCTGTGAATCAACTTAAAAATACCTTTTTGCTGTCATCCAGCAAACCAAAGGTAATAACGTATTCCTTCTGCACTGCTCGTGTGTTTTGCATCAGCCTCACCTCTAAATCCTTCTTTGGAAATACATGGGATGTAAAAGCATTCATGTTTGTTTAATTAAGTTATTGATTAAGTCACTTGTTTATTAATTAAGCTATTTATCAGAGTGTTTTAAATGGAAAAGAACAGCAGGGGCTTTAAAGGTTGAACAAAATAATTGAATAATCGGCCCATGTTCGCCTTTTAATCCTTATTAAATCAGTCATTTTTAAAGACATGTCAAGTTATTCAATAAAAATGATTTTCATTCTTTAATTTTCTATTTAACTTAGTCCCTTTATTAATCTGGGGTCACCACAGCGGAATGAACCGCCAACTTATCCAGAATATGTTTTATACATGACCTTTCAGCTGCAACCCATCACCGGAAAACATCCATACACTCTCATTCATACACAAACACTACGGACAATTTAGCTCACCCAATTCACCTATAGTGCATGTCTTTGGACTTGTGGGGTAAACCGGAGCACTCGGAGGAAACCCACGCGATCTCGGGGAGAACATGCAAACTCCACACAGAAATGCCAACTGACCAGCAACCTTCAACCTCGAACCAGCAACCTTCTTGCTGTGAGGCGATCAATCTACCCACTGTGCCACCGTGATTTTAACATACTTATTATTTAATTTTCCATTCTGGCATCTGTATTCTAAAAAACATTGAATTAATCGTGATTATTTATCAAAAAGTTATGTTGTTGTTGATTTTTGTTGTTGATTTTTTTCCTGCTTCTGTAGAAACATTTTGAGTAAATCTGCTTGTATATATTTTGTTGTATATTTCATATGTCTCCTAGACATTGTTTGGTGTTACTTTAATATTATTTACTGTATAATACAGTATTTATTATTTTATTTATTATTTTAGTGTTTCTTTTTTTAGTAACATTTCAAGGTGGAATTTTTACATTTCTGAATGTTTTTCTTTTAATATTTACTTGTTTTAATTTACAACAACACTGACATGTTCTCTTATCTTTAAAACGTAAAACTTACAACACACATTTGTGTGTATATATACAGATATATAAACAGATATATATGTATATAAACAGACTTATTAAACAGATATATTTATTAAAATAATATTTTAGTCACCAAACATTTAGAAATTTAAAGATACTACAATTAAATTCTAGCTAAATATTGGAAAAAAAAATACAACATACAAAATTTTTCCATTTATTTAATATTATTTTAGAACATAAATTTGGGTGGACTAGTTTTTGGACCGTTATCCTATGTTATTTTGTTAGATAAGCTCCAGATTTGGCTTCAGTACTGCCTAATCTAATATATACGGTATGCACAATTAGAATATTGTAAAGCTTCTTATAAATATATGAATTTAAAAGATAGATTTGTGAGGGGTGTACTCGTATATGGTGAGCACTGTTAGAGCTCTCTCTAAGTTCTCTCTCTAAGAGTACTATTAGACTTTGCTGCAATTTTACAGTTAGTTACTGCAAAAAAAAAACAGTACAATACCACATACATTCTTTACAGTTCACTTCAGTAATATGCACTGCATTGGGTAACACTTTATTTTGATGGTCCATTTGAGTATCAGTAGACTGTCTACTGAATATATGTTGCTACTGCTCCTTCAAGAGACATTTAACTGACTATAAGAAACTTTGCAAGTACATGTCAACTTACACTAAGCCTAACCCCAACCTAACAGTCTGCTTTAATTCTAATGAGAATAAGTTTACATGTAGATGCAATAACAAACGGGCCATCAAAATAAAGTGTGACCCTGCATCCTACTGCATATTAGGAATTTGTGGTATTCTACTGTAATCAAAGTAATCAAGTACTGCTACTGTAGTTGAATACTCAAATTATAGTTAATAAATAAATTAGTCACTTGTTTGGAATTTGTTAACTTTAATAGTAAAATGTAAAATTACAGTAAAACTACAGTAAAATTGTCATACTGTAAAATTAAAATATGGTAAAGGCCATTTTAGCATAAAAAGAAGTTGCGGTAAGGCTATTTTACTGTAAAATGAAACCAAGCTAGGGCCCTGTTAACGCAAAACACATTTACAGGTAAGTTACTGTAAAGGGGCAGTTGTGGTAACTTGCTGGCAACAGTTCTGTATCACAAAAATACAATAAAATGTATAACAGTGCACACACACAGCTGGCCTAAATTGGGTATATGATAATATACTCATTATGGGTTGCAGCTGGAAGGGAATCTGCTGTGTAAAACATATGCTGGATAAGTTGACAGTTCATTCTACTGTGGCATGACCCGTGATGAATAAAGTGACTAAGCAGAAGGAAAATGAATGAATGAATGAATGAATGAATGAATGTAGCTGTCCTAAAAATGCGTTTAAGATATAGGCCCAGAGTTTCAAAAAGTATAAAATTCCCGTTTGGAAGTATAATAAAAGCTAACAGTAGTTCTTGCTTTAATGTAAAATCTGCAGCATTACAAGACAGACGAGCAGAATCCTGTTGTCCTTCTCCAAATCACGGTCCTCCGACCAACCAGACAAACTCAAGTGCATCGTGTTCCTCTTTAACGAACACAAACAAAAGTACAATCAAGAAAACCAATGTTTTAAGAGCTATTGAGTCCATCTGTGGCCCAAAAAAAAAGAGTTCAAAAGCAAACGCACATTTACACACACTCGTCTTTCATTCTCCCTCTACAAAGCCCAGTACACGCAGGCCCCTGAGTCTGCCGCCTTAATGAAGACGAATGCAAGGAATCAATTTGCACCTTCCCAACTCCATCTGGCAGCTCAGCACTCCACCATCAATTAACACACCAGCTGGGGAACGCGCACATACACACATATACACACACACTCACACGCCGCCCACTTCTCCTGTCTGCTCTTTGCCGTTTTGCTCAGAACTGCCAAAGGCGGCCTGAACCCGGAGGAGCCTGCAGGCCTGGAGGTGTAGAAGTGTATTATGGGATGGCCAAGAAGGTAAAGAGCGACTGAAACTGGAGTAAGGAGGAAAAATCAAAAGGTGAAGGAGACCTGGAGAGGAGAAAGATAGATTTAAAAGATAGATTTGTGAGGGGTGTACTTATATATGCTAAGCACTGTGCCACAATTTTGCAGTGTGAGTGTGTTGTGTGTAAGAAGCAATAGTACTTGATTATAAAAATTTTAATTAGACACGGACAAGACATCGATGATAAACAAAAATGGTCAAAATCAATTTTAAGTCAAATTCATGTTTATGTTATGCTGTTTTTAAGCTCCCTACTGTAATGTAAAGTGACGCTAACAACACGGGTGGAGATCCAAACGCATGGTATATTAGTAGGATGGTCAGGTAAGCAACAGTCAACACGGGAGCAAACAGACGTATACGGGCAATCCAGAGTCGTGGTCATATAACAGGCGGATGGTCAAAAGGCAGGCAGCAGATGGGGTAAAACAAACAAAACAAAGCAAGGTTCAAAAACACGGAAAGTAAGGGAAGGAAAACGCGTCGTAATGTTCACAGTATAACAAGACTCAGCAGTGAGAGTTTCAAAGTGAGCTGTATGTATGTGTGGTGTAATTAGTCCATGAGCAGCATCAGCTGTGGGAGTGTAATCAATGGAGTCTTGGAGGTGTGTGTGTGCGTGCGTACGTGCGTGTGTGTGCGTTGCATGACTGGATCTTGTAGTCCATATACCAGCAAATTTGTAGTTCTGACTGTGACCCATACAATCAAAACATTATTATTATTATTTTTTTGCTTGTTCAACCTGCTTATTTGAAAGTAGCACAATTCTTGAGGGTTTTTTTGGTGGGATAACTTCATTGTCCCACTTAATTGATTTGTGTTTTGGACAAAATGAAGGAATTGTGTGGAACCTAGCATATTTTACCGTTTAATTTTGCTTTGGAGGTCTACTTCATGCAACTAAAGTCAAAAAACACTTTTATTTTGCTTTACTTTCATTTTATTTACATCAAATAATTTCTCAATGAATCTCAAAGCATTTGCTCAAAGATTCATTCTTTCTAATGTCTTTTAAGGAGTTGCTGAAAGCACTCTCCTCTCTGATTGTTCAGATGGTTCAGTATATTGGAAACCAACTCTCTATTATAATGTATAATATTATTTCATTTTAGCTCTGTAAGATTCAGTCTGTCAGTTTTACCATAGCAATTTAAGCCTTGACTTTGAGCTGATGACTTAAGCAGGACATTTCTGAGTGCTGCAAGTTTCTGGTACATTATGAGATGTTCTAGTTGCTTAATTCTTCTTCAGAACATCAAGAAAAGAATACTAAGCACACACACATCTGCAAGCTTATGAATGCAATGGCCAATCAGAGGCTTTTAGATTAGTCACAGCTGAAATTGCTGGAGTTCTGTTGAGTGCACGCAGATACATAAACAACTCTGTGCCCATTCAATGTATAGTAAGTAAGAGATTCATTTTACAGCTACAGAGATTACATCAGAGAGGTTTTGGACAATTTGCATCATAATTTAAACCAACAAGTCGTCAAGTGTATTAGGGAAGTTGGAGCTAATCTCTGCAGGACAGCATAAAGGGGCACTTTGACCACTTTTGATACCATACACATGTATTTGTACATGGTAATACTTGCACTTAGATCTGATTAATTGAATTTAAATTCCAAACACGACTGAGCAAAGCTGTGACTGTCATGCACATCTTCTTAAAGAAGCATGGTGTGATTTGTATAAATACATTATTATATGTTATAAATTCACATGCAGCTTTTACTACAGCCATAGTTCATTGAGAAATGCAGTGCAACAGCTATCAATTTTAGAATTAACATATTGATGTCATTATGAACCAATTAAACTGAATTTGAATTTAACCTGATTTTTTGCTTCAACCCTGTAAACTCTGCTCCATCTGAACACATGTGGTGGAGAATTACCTGAATTAGACCTTTCATTGACAAAAAATGTGATTAAATTGCCCAACCTTACTTGTACTTAATAAAACAACTGCTAACATAGTTAACTTTGTCCCTAACTAATGTATACACCAAAGCCTAATGCCAAAACTCCAAGATCTTATTCAAATCCGAAGCATTTCACATGAATTCACATTCAGTTTATATGAATATACTATACTACAATTCTAAACAGAAGTTTGAAACATCCTACAGGAAATCTCCCAGCCTCCATGCATGCATCAACAAAGCATCGAATCACCAAAAAGTTCTATAATACGCATTTTTTTACCTTATTTGCTCAGCAAGTCCCAAACCCCTTCTATAGTTTAGTCTGGTGACTGTTGTCTACTGGTAACTGCACATGATGAAAAGGGAACGTCCATCACCATTATTACGGCTTATCAAGTGTTGAAGATTGTTTATAATATATGAACAGACATCATGGCTTTAATTTTACCTTATTAATTCAAGCTTGAGTCAAACAAGCAAGCATACAGTACTTTAATAAAATAAAAATACTGAGGTTCTTTCTTTTCAATAACAAGTGGCCTGTGATTTCCACATTGTACACATTTAGGTTACTGTAATGTAGATCAGTACAAGAACAGGGTATTGCTGTAAATTACTTTAAGCATTGATTCTTCACAGCAAAGTAAAAAAATATATATGTACAAATTATGTGAATTGTTTACACATTAAGGTTTTTCATGTTTATGATTGATTGATAGACTGATTGATTGATTGATTGGTTGATTGATTGATTGTTTGATTGATTAGGGTATATCAACTCACCCTAGACACAGGCAAAACAGTTCAAAACACCCACTCACAGGAAAACACACACTCAATCCAAACAAACAGGCTTCACGGGGTGTGTAAATCGTTCAGACAGTAAACAGATTCTCCTAATGTGGACAGTTTTAGGGTAAGCCGAGCACCAGCCGCGCAGGGAGTTATTGACTGATCTCAACCACAGGCTGGACAAGAAAGTCCGTCATCTGTCTTCCACGCACTCGCTAACGCTCCGCCGAGATAAAAAGACAAATCCGCTCGTGGGGATACCAATCCTACAAAGGACATTTTATTCAAAGCCTGCTGGACAGTGGGCTAAATTTGACTCTTCGTGTGAAATAACAGGAGTGTGAAATATCACAACTGAGCTGACACATGCGGAGAGATTGAGAGATACGGACGCATTAAAACTCCCTCTATCAACTTCCATCACTGCACTGCTGTGCTGGAGCTCTTTATGTAGGTCATCAGTGGTTTTTTTTCAGTTTCTTTTTTTCTGCGCGTTCCTCATCCCTCTTTTCTTGCTTTCTTCAATCTCTGCCGTTCTTTTATAGTCATTCGCTCGTGTACAAACGAGAAATGATCCTCTAAACAGCTCCGGCTCCGTTACATCACACAGGTAATCAGTGTATCCTAGCAACACACGTCCAGTCGTCTTAAAGCTCATCAAATCTAGATTCAAGAGGAAACTCTGACACCAAGATGAATGAGCGGGACTTTAACCAGCCAGTCTTATTCTCTGAGAGTACTAGTGTTGTGATACTCTGGCAGTAAAGCTGAAGAGATTCTTGTTCTATTATTATATGTGTTATGTTTACATTCAAACATGTTTGTTTAGATATTTATAAAATTTTCAGATAGTGACTATTTGCCTGACAGTTTTGCACAAATTCTTACTTATTTGCACAAATAAAAACTAAAAGTGTTTCATTATTTACTACTCATCATATTTACTTATCTTTTATCTGAATTACAGTGCCAAATTCTGAATTATTTAGTCATTCATTCATTCATTTAATCATTTAAATTTTCAGTAATGCTACATTTTTGGATTATGGTCATGATACTAAAAACTCAATATTGGTATATTCAATAAGACTTTGTTTCAAAGAGTATATCTTACCTTTTTGGGCAATATTTTTATTGTATTTTTTACAGAGAATGAATTTAAAATACAAAATCATCTAACAGTCTAACCACGTTCAAGCTTTTCAATGGGTTATATGTACAGCTAGTGTTTTTCAGCCAATGATGAACTTCTAGTGAAAGCTTAATGTGACTATTCTCAATCTCATAAAGTTCCTTTTACAGCATCGATGTTGTAATGTTATTACAATGCATTCAGTTAAATAGACTTAAGCATCCATTTGGTTGTTAGAGTGTAAAAAAAGACGAAATACCGTTTAAACGCATGTGCCATCATTAGCAGCAGGCTAGCGCAGAAATTCCATTGAAAATACTGGGGTAAAAATAATTTCCATATTTTAAAGACATGGTGTTTAAAAATATAATTTAATCCAGTGCTTCTTGTTTGCTCTGACACCCACTTTATATCATATCTCAGCCAGGCAGTGAAGATTTTTTTTTAATAAATCAGATCTTAAACGCAGCGATTTTGTATGGGATGACAATTAACCGAAAGCATTGGGGCTAGCTGACTGAAATTAAAATTCCATGTGCATATACCCCATCAAACCTTTGACACCAATGATGATATACTGTATATTTCCAAAAATGCTTTTTTCATGTGTGTTTGGTTAAAACCAAAATATGAAGTTAGAAAGATGATGAGTAAACGCATTTTTTAATGACAGTAATGCAATGTATAGTTATGATTCTAAAGCTCATATTTATGTCTAAGAGGACAGTTTGTTTAATTATACCAATTATAAACTGACAATGCAAAAGAAATATCCTAATGCTACTACAAACATAATGTAGCCTTAATATATTTTATTAAATTCAATTCATCTTTATTTCTAGCACTTTTACTATGTAGATTTTGTTAAAGCAGCATTTATTGGAGGTTTTACAATAAAGAAATTGTTTTATTGTGAACGTGTTTTTTAAATTCATTCTATGTAAAAAATACAATAAAAATATTGCCCAAAAAGGTAAGATATATTCTTTGAAACAAATTCTTCTTGAACATACCAATATTGAATTTTTAGTATCATTACCATAATCCAAAAATCTAGCATTACTGTAAATTTAAATGAATGAATGAATGAATGAATGAATGAATGAATAATTCAGAATTTGGCAATGTTATTCAGATAAAATATAAGTAAATATGATAATTAGTAAATAATGATGAAAACTGTTTAATAATATAAATAATGAAACACTTTTAGTTTTAATTTCTAATAATTTGTGCAAACTGTCAGGCCAATAGTCACTATCTGAAAAATTAATAAATACCTAAACAAACATGTTTGAATGTAAACATAACACATATAATAATAGAACTACAATCTAACATAGAAGTTTTAGTAAATTGAAACTGTCAGCCCCAGTTTTCAGAGTTGAAGTTCAGTTTGGTTCAGTGTGGTTTAAAGTTCACTGCTGAAAGTCCAAACACTGAAGAGCAAATCCATCGATGCGCAGCTCCACAAGCCCACTAATATAGTGTCATTTCGTATTCTAAATTATAACCTGAGGCAGTTACATGAACTCAAACTTAACCAGCAATATTATGTTGGTCAACTCCATATCTGTACTGGTCCACCATCCGCACTAGTGTCGAACTAGCATGAACTAAGTAATAACATAGCAATTAAAAATGGTCTAGTCTAATCGTTTTTGCATAGGTTTTCAGCACTCCCTTTGAATCAGCAATACTGCAGTGTAGCACAGGGTGTTGTATTGTACTGCACACATTCCAACACTATTTGTCAATTCTTCATTCGTTATTTTTTAGCAGCCTGGGCCGAACAAACTGCTTAAACAAGAATTCTATTGTCCTTTGTGTAAAACAGCCAATAAATCTTTTGAATCTTTTGTATCCCACATAAACTGACGAGTCAGCAAATCCCTTGCCGTATGTTTTGTTGATTCAGGCGAGCATCTGACAAATCAAATTTACTTTAGGCCCTCTGATAGGACGTCTGGGGTGATAGATTTACACAAGCTTTATAATGAATATCAAAAACAAGTGATTAACAGCAGCCCCGTGAGACTGAATGAACTAAAACTTACGCCAACAGCCATAACCTTGTGTGTTTTTGTACAACCTCAAATCCCCAAAAAGTTTTGATGATTTGTAAAATGCAATCAAATCAAGAATTTGTGGTTCATCAATTATTTAGCTGTCAACTTTTATTTAACTTTGCTGGCATTTCTATGTGGAGTTTGCATGTTCTCGCTGTATTCGAGGGGGTTTCCTCCGGGTGCTCTGGTTTCCCCCACAAGTCCAAAGACATGCCCTATAGATGAATTGGGTAAGCTAAGTTGTCTATAGTGTATGTCCTGGCCCTCCAGGTTGGGGGTTGAGCATTAGGCTAACAATCCACCTCGTAAAAAATAAGTTGTTACGAAACACCAACATGGCGCGGCTTAATATCAACTTTGATATTAAAGGCCTTGGGAGTAAGTAAGAAAGAAATACAAAGAAAATTGTTTAATATTTTAACATTTTATCAAATGAGTTTGAAGGTCACAACACATACAATGGGGCATGTTGAAAAAAGCTGAAATGTTTAAAAGTATTAAAATCATTATTCCAAATTTCCAGTTTAATTCCAGTGTTTAATCTTTTTAGAATTGAGGACTGTTACATTTTTACAAATTAATCTTTTGTCAAATCTGGCATGATACTAAATTTCAGCTTTCAGCTCTTTGTTGTCTGAGTCTCCTTTTCATGATGGATGATACATTATGAAGAAGACATAGGGTATATTTATAATTTTGCATTTTTGGAGGGAAATGTGATTTTTTTGGTTTGCTTTTTGGCACAAAATGACGAGCCATGATTAAGGCCAAACAGAATACGCGGATTTATGCTGAATGATTTTGGGAGTATCATAGCTAAAAACTTAATGCATGAAATAAAAAATAATCCCTTTTAAACTTTTATTTAATGTTTACATTGCAAATCCAATTAGAACCTCTTATTTGGTAAACAATGCAAATCACTTATAAAATATATCTACAGACAGAAAATATTACTGTACAAACTGCATTGTCAATAAATCATATGAATATTTTAATATCAGTCAATAATATTACCGAAATTAATTTCAAAATGTAATTAACATAAATTTACACACATACACACAAGTAAGTTAATAGACTCAATAGAAGAGCTAAAAATCTGCCGAAATCTGCAGATTTCTGTGCGCGCAGATTTTGTGTTGGCCTAGCCATGATCAAGCTTTGACTGAGATGCTCATTTTATTTCCAACATGAAATCTTAAATATGAAATCTTCATGTGTTACCACTACCAGTTCACACCAATGAACTGTGAATTTCAAAAACTTTTTACAAAATTTTAATTTGTTATTATGTAATGTTTTCACCTGTACTATGCCTTGCTCCACACTTTTCTTTTCTTTTTGTTGTATCAATGAAAACACTGGAAATCTGTTCGCTGTACTTTTGTCAATTAAATAAAAGGTCACACTTTGTTATTAAGTACAATTCTCGCTATTAACAAACTGTTTAAAAAGCACTTTTGGGTCAACAAACTACTAGTTTTCTGCTTATTATCAGTTAATATGGTAGTAGTTGGGCTTAGGTATTGGGTAGGAACAGAAATGTAGAATAAGATCATGCAGAATATGTGCTTCATAATTACAAATAAACAGCCAATATCTTAATAACATACAGGTTATAAACCACTAATAGTAAAAATTTGTCCTTAAACTAAAGTGTTACCAACAAATGTACAGTCACACTTTGTTTCAAGGTACAATTCCCACTATTAACAAACCATTAACTATGACTTTTAACTCAACACACTACTAATTTACTGCTTATTAATAGTTAATAAGGTATTCACCTTATTCTCCGCGTACGAGTGGGCGCAGCCATTGGAATCTTTTTGGCTCAAGACTTCCGGTCTCATTTACTTCCATTCATTTTTAGACATTAAAAACAGCTCGGTTTGCTGGTTGATGTTGCAAACTGATGTTTTCTTATTATATTATTCTACGTTGTCTGTATAGACATGAAAACACTTGCGTGTAGAGCAAGTAGTTTGACCATTTTGTGCCGTTTGTTATTCCTAGTCATTTCTCCCATAGCCAGCTGAGTCGGAAGTTCTAAAACAATCGCAAAAACGAGCGCACTTCCGCATCGAAGAATAAGGTCAATAGGGTAGGATTAGGGCTGTAGAATAAGATCATGCAGAATAGGTTATTTATAATTACAAATAAACAGCCAATATCTTGATGACATATAGGTAATAAACCTCAAGTTAATAGTGAGAATGGGTTAATTAAAGTGTTAGCAATAAAAGTGCAGTCACACTTTTTCAAAGTACAATTCTCGTTATTAACAAACCATTCACTATCACTTTTAACTCAACAAACTACTCATTAACTGCTTATTAATAGTTAATAAGGTAGTAGTTTAAGTATTGGGTATGATTAGGGATGTAGATTAAGATCCTGTATAAGTACTAATAAACTTTTAATAATATTCAGGTAATAAGCCAGTAGTTACTAGTGGAAAATGGTACTTAAACTAAAGTGTTACACAAAGTGTATCAACAAACTTTTTCAGAACTGTGGATGTAGAGTCATGTCATTCTCTGAGCAAGACAGGTGTGTGTTTGAATGAATGGTGTGTGTGTGCAGGTGTGTTAGACAGAATGTGTGATCTGAATGATCGGTTGGAGTGTTGAGTCTGAACTGGTTCAGATAGTGAGTGGGCAGTGATTGCTTTCATGCCATGTTCAGTGAACGATCCGATCCAACACCTGACACGAGTGGGATTGTGTTTCTCCACAGGCCATGAAGCGTTTTGTGTGTCTGTCTATGTGTGTGTGTCGGTACTTTACGTTTTGAAGTGCAGTAGTAAAAGTGTCCTGCGGAAGACAACAAATCCTCATGCATCACAGGTTTCAAGATGGTGAGTCAATACACATATACGCAAACGCACGACCTGCCTTCAAGGCCCTACATGTCCTCTCTGAAACGTGTCAAAGTTACAAAGACCTTTTACAAATGTCAAAGGTGCATGCAGGCTGTGTGTGTGCGTGTGTGTGTGTGTGCTTTCATGTGTATGAGATTAATGACGGCTCTACCTGCCATCCCAATAACTACCAGCAGGATCTGTTAGTGGAACCTTTCACAAATGCCATGCTAATCAGAACATTTTAGTTTCAGATCATGTTTGGAATGTAGTATTACTCGCTATCAACAACAAAATATTGGATTATAAGCTAATGACTGGTGAAATATTAATTTAATTGAGGTAAAATGCAGAATAATGGGCCTGTGCTTTTTATAAAATGTCTAAAAACATTACATTTAAGATGTAAAGAAGTAAAACTGCACAAATATTAAGACTTTCTCTTTTATAATTTGGCTATGAATTAATTTAAGATACATTGAGATTGTCCGTTTTTAGTTTTAATCAGTAATTTAGTTTCTCATGTCCATTTATTATGTCTTCGAAATCTTCCCAAATATCTATAAATAAAGATACATTTACTTCAGAAGAATAATGACTTATGATATAAGGTTGGTAACACTTTAGTTTGATCCAATTTTCACTATTAACTAGTGGTTTATTAGTACCTGCCTATATTGGATGTTTATTAGTATTATAAAGCACATATTCTGCATGATCATATTCGCAACATATTCTACATCCAATTCCTAAACCAACGACCTTAATAATTAGCTTACTAATTAAGACCCGAATTATGTTGCAAGTTTCAGAAAAATGTACAAGTATGATTTTACAGTTCTTGGCTCCTATAAATGAGGCCAAATTATAAAAATAAAAATTCAACACCCTTTAAATATATGTACTTTTTGTCCATTTCAACAGATATCAGGTCAGAACATTGTATTTCAGAAAACATTATACCAAAATAAAATACAAAAAAAAAACATACATGATTGCTGTTTCAACCTTGAAATTCATTTTCAAAATCACAAACATTAAAGTTGTAACATTTTGCTTTAATTTTGAGGTTGCATAGATTGCACCTTGTTCATAACAAACTTCATCTTCCTCACTCCACATAATGTCCGCATCTGAGATATTTCTACTTGTAATATGCTCAAGAACTGTATATTCTGCACATGAAATTGTTTCAGCAATGAATTAGTACATCGATATATATATATATATATATATATATATATATATATATTAATTTTAAATAAAAAAGTTTAATCACCATTACTGGAGATTTAATTTCAGTAACAGATTTTGAACCCATTGCACATCCTAATGGACAGACATGTTTTAAAATATCCTGATCTAAAGCTTGCAATGTTACAAAACATTTTTAACTTTAATTAGTAAGTGCAATCCCTCTTTTTTACATATAATTTATGAAATATTAGCAAATATATCAATACATCTGGATAAAAACATTTTAAATGGGGCTTACATCTGTGTCTGGAGTGGAGTGTCGTGGATTTTTTTTCACATTACAACATGCCGAGCCTCACCGCTATTTGATTGGATAACAATCATCCACTCTCACGGACTGCAGGCTTTAAAATAGATGAAATGCTCAGGAATTAAAAAAAAAACAAGTGATAATTTGATGACAAGGGATGTCTGTTGTAATAGACATAGCATTCGAAGGGGTTAATATAAATCAAAGATAATGGTTTATTAATAGCGAGAAATATACCTTAAAAAGGCATTATAAATAAAATGCATTACCAATGGCGATACTTTTTTATGTAATGAGTTATCAAATGAATAACTGTTTCGTCTGTGACAACGCCGTTGCCATTACTGGCAACAAAGTGCACATTACTATAATAGAGATCACTCAAGCGATTTTCATGCAAGCAGCATCTCTCTCAGCCATAGGACCTCTCTTTCTCTCTTTCTCTGGGGTAGGTGTAAGTGTTCAGGGCTGAGGCGGGACACATAACCAACCATTGATGATGATTGGTGTGTCTGTGGACGTGGTGTAACTGAGAACGTGATGATTGGCTTAGATAGAGTACATTCCATTGTTTGCCAATCAGAGGCACACACCACTGACAAGGAGTAAGCACAATGGCAAATATGTTCTTGTTTTAGACATCAGCTAACTTAGTGTTAAGTTATTTTTGCATCAAAAATGCTAAGAACGAACATCTGTTATCCAAATTTAGATGTTTTCATGAAACTTTAGCTTAATTTCATTGATCAAAAACATACAGAATAGGTCAATGAGTCATGTACACATACCTATAAGTGCATGCATGTTTCTGTGCATTCACTGACCTGAAAAAAGACGGAAAGGCTAATGCGATGTACGTACATCACTGATATATCCCTGGTAACTGCCATAGTCAATGTAAAATCATTACATTAAATGCCATATCCTGTGGTCTGAAAATGATTGTGATCGTTTACGCTTTACAGGCTCTGGGTAAAGCACCAGGAGCTGGTACATGTTGGCTGCAGGAGCGGTTTGGGTAATAAGCTAAAACGTTCAGTCTAACTGCTTCAGTAGCAGCTCTGAGACATCCAATTGGCGTAGCAATCGAGATCCAGGTGGTTTTATCATTTTAAAATGAAATAGATACACTTCCAACAGACTCCTCTACTGTGAATTCACATGATTAGGAGTTAGCTTACCGAAGAGCTTGTTATTGTGTTTGCAGATTTCAGCGCTAATTACTTTGTGAATTATACACCTTGCTTTTCTCGACAACAATTTGCAGTTTGATTGCTAATGACCAGCCTTACCTGAATAGGGTGTTACATCTGAAATGGAGTCAAGGAGGAAACCCGATGCGACAAGATGGCTTATTAGCATTACTCTGTGTGATGAGCTGAGATGCTGTGAGGCAGGCCTAATAATAAAGTGGAGATCACAATTAGAGAACATAGAATTTCCAAAATTTCAAGGTTATTGCTATTCTCACTGCAGTCCTTGTTGAATTCATCCAAACAAGAGTAAAAGAGCATACAACATATTCTGATGCATGGTATACATAACTTTATAGATCAAAATGTGAGAACACGTTCAGATCCTCACAGTTACTGATGTTCATCTGGCATCTGTAATTATTTGACAGACCTTATTTAAAGGGTCAGTTCATCCGAAAATTAAAATGATGTTATTAATTACTGCAAAAAAATGATATATTTTCGGTTAAATCTGAGAGTTCTCTCAACCTCCATAGACAGCAAGAGTCCAGACTTATTCAAAGTCCTGAAAAATACTCCTCAAAACAGATTGAATGTCTAAGGTGGTTCAGCTTTGCAGGTTTAGTTGACTTTGCAAGATGACTAAAGTGACTGAAACCCCCTGACAGCAGATTGTCCAGATGAAGACCAAAGGGATGAGCAAGGATGAGAAGTTGGTCCTACAATGTCCTAATTCAATTCAATAAACTTTATTGTCTATCCCACAGGGATTAGAAAGTTGTCTAGACATAGGCTCACACACAACAACAAAAACAAATACACTTAAACAACTATTTTTATAATCCTATTTAAAAAACAATGGCAGTGGGAATAAATGTCTTCTTGCGCTTTTTTTTGTTTTACTTTATACCATTTACCAGATGGAAGGAAGTTTAAAAGAACCATGTAAAGGATGGGAAGAGTCTTCCACAATAGTGGAAGTTTTTCATTTTGTCACTGCTATAAATAAATCAGTAAAGACATATCATCATATTTATTGCATCTTTACAATGTCACTAACTCATTCAAATCCTACCAAAAAGGCTGGCCATACACAAAAGACAATGCATGAGAGGTGAATTTGTATCCTCTCAATAGTCAGTAGGTTGAAGACTGCAATAGGAATTGATTATTCGTTCAGAGCTGAAAAGTGTAAGGATCAATAAGATTAGATTAGATTAGATTAGATTCAATTTATTGTCATCACACATGTACAAGTACAAGGCAACGAAATGCAGGTAAGGCAACGAAATGCAGGTAATAACTTAACATTTAAAGGATTAGTTCACACAATAATGTAAATGATGTTATTAATTACTCACCCTCATGTCATTCCAAACCCCCAAAACCTTCATTCATCTTCAGAACACAAATTAAAACATTTTACTTATGTACACCATGTGTGCAGCCACAGGACAATGGCACCAGTGCGCTAACCACACACCAGCTATTGGTGGAGTGAAGAGACAGTGATACACCCAATTTGGTGGATGGGGATTATTGGCAGGCCATGTTGGGGAAGGGCCAATTGAGGGAATTTAGCCAGGACACCGGGGTTACACCCCTACTCTTTACGAGAAGTGCCATGAGATATTTAATGACCACAGAGAGTCAGGACCTCGGTTTAACG
This sequence comes from Danio aesculapii, assembly GCF_903798145.1. Lineage (NCBI taxonomy): Eukaryota > Metazoa > Chordata > Actinopteri > Cypriniformes > Danionidae > Danio > Danio aesculapii. The sequence goes on from NC_079438.1 coordinate 40,129,198, forward strand.
TCTCATCCGAAAGACGGACACGGAAACTGAATTCAGATTGAACCCTGAATTCACATACAATATTTTGACAAGGTTTTTGGTTTCTTTTATAAACTTTAAACATCTGGAGATCATTGCTGTCTATAGAGGATGATAGAGTTCTCAGTTTTTATCTAACAAAATTAAGTTGTGTGTTGATGATGAATGAAGGTCTTGAGGGTGAACGACATTAGGGTGAGTAATTAATAATAGAATAAAAAATTTTTGGTAAACTAATCCTTTGGACTCAAAGCTTCTGCGGTGACCTCTTGTCAACAAAAAGAGTCAAAAAAGGAGCATATTGTGTGGACAGAGAATAGATGTTTATTGATAATAACAAGTTTAATTCAGTTCTCCAATGAGAAACATTGCATTATTTGACAATCTGGGCAAAGACTTAACCCAAAGAGTCTGAACAAGCAGAAGTGAAGTCTCATGGTTAGGGGGTTGTTTTCTGAAGTTTGGTCTTTAATAAAGCTACATGGCATAAGCTCATTTGCCAATATCCAGTCTTGTGGCAGAGGTACTGAAGTCATACAAAGCAAGGGCCTCTAAACTTCCCACCCATTGTTGACTGCTGTAAACTTCTGAGATTGATTGATTGATTGATTGATTGATTGATTGATTGATTGATTGATTGATTGATTGATTGATTGATTGATTGATTGATTGATTGATTGATTGGTTGATTAATTGTAATCATTCCTCATGCAAGAATCACTGCTGATCTCTGAATCTCTGATCTCTGATCTGAATTTTGATCACTATGTTTTCTTCAAAATAAAGGATTTTTAGCACCTTGGTTATTTTGTAAAACACTTTTCTATTCGGATGGTAAAGCCACAGCTTAAATTCTGCCAATTTGGTAAATGCTGAAGGTTACATTATTTATGAAAAACAAAAGCGTTCCTAAATTCAGTATTTTGATCTCCACAGTACTGTACGAGTGAGTCAGTGACTTACTAATTAAACAACAATGCAAGGGTAAATACTAGGCAAATATGCAAGGGTGAATAACTATTCTTAATCAAAACATTGACGTTTGTTTCAGTACAAATCATATAACAGCCACTATATGCAGACATACGTGCACGTAGCTTGCTCTTCTACACAGATTTCTATGATGAGCACTGAAATATCTGTTCTCACTGCAGTCTTTCCTCTTTGTGTTTAATTTGTGGTTAAGCTGTATCTCTGCTGCCCTTCTCAGGTGAGAATATGTAACTGCAAACAATAACTAATGCTGTACTACCCATCTCTCTCTCTCTCTCTCTCTTTCCCTTTATCTCATACCCCTTTTCCTCTCTCCATCTGTCTTCCATTTGCCCTCTCCAGCCCATCCGGGTCTTTCCCTTTCTGTTGTTCTTTTATTTGGAAATACAGAGCGAGCCCAGAGCTTGCCCTCCTGCTGCTTCCTCTAAGACAGAGAACACAGAATCTGCCCATTGCAGCAAGACAGAAAAGAGGAAAAGGGAGAAGAAAGAGCATAGAAGAGGAAGAGAGATAGAGAGTTTAGGAATAAAAGAGCAATTTAAGACAGATAAAAGGTACCTGTGAGAAATGGACTGGGACTTAAAAAGCAAAGCCCAGAGCGGATAGTCACTGTATTCAAACTATTGTTTATATGAGAGCTGCAAAGTGAATTAAATGGCATGATAAGCATTTTAATTGAGTAAATTGCGAATATCAGTTTTTTGCTGAGATAAATGTAATTCTACAGTAAAGGAAAGCATCTAACTGACATTATTACAGTACAATTGACATCTTTCATTGAAGCCTTTTTCAGCATCGATGGATCTATGGCAAACCTTTATTAACGTTTATATATGGTGTGTATAATTTAAATTATAGTTGAGCTAGATTTGTACTAAAGAGAAACTTCTAACATATCACTACATTACATCCAGACATTTTTTATTAAATTATGTTCTTTTGAGGAAACAATGGGTCCTTTAATAACCTGCATTCTAGTTTTTATACTAGTATGAAATACACTTTAAGGGAATAATTCAATAGAACAACAGCCATTCTTGTCTTAGGACAATTTTGAAAAACTTTTTGATCCAATTCATATATAAAAGCAAAATTAAAAGGAAGATAATTCTAATATTATTTTGTGGCAATAGAAAAAAGCAATTAACATTATTAAATTACAAATTATAAAGACATCAGAAATTAAATATTAGTTATTAGCACTGAGAATTTTACATCTATTGAATCAAATCAAAGGTTTTTTTATAGTCAAAATACTAACACGGGCTTATTGGGAATACATGCCTAGGGCTACTTTTTTGGGAAACCACAAATACTTGCCTTGGCATACGTCTGACTGCATTTTGTGAGTAAACCAGGGCTGTATGATGTCACCGAAAACCTCTGTTCCTTTTTGCACTTCTGACATTTATGGGGACACATTGATAACAGATAAAGGATTATTTTTGTGCAATTGTTTATGTAGTACCAAATAAATCGCACTATACCACTAATAGCTAATAAATAGCAACATGCATCTGTGATCTATAAACTAATGCGTTCAACTTTCCCCGTCTTCTGTATGGATGGCTCTGGAACAGTCAGTTTACTCAGTAGCTCACCTTGTATGGTATTGTACTTGAGACATTGAGCGGTTCCAGAAAACTGGTAAGAGACAAAAAAAAGCAATATGTGAGTAAAAGCATGCAGCCGTGATGTGCTTTTCTTTTCTCGTATGCTGTTGAAAAAACTATTGGTTGTGTTTAGTGGTGACAGGTGCATGACAGGTCCCGGCTTCTCACAGACGCGCATGAGAAAGACATAAATGGCACTTGTGTCAAAAACACAGCCCTGTAATGTATTTTAGATATGCAGAAATGCACACAGCAGCCTCTGGTTGATATGTGAAAACAAGGCGCAAGGAGACGTATTTCACGGTTCTCAAAAACGTAGCCCTGGGCACATATTTCCAATGAGCCTGGGTTGCAAAATACTATGTTAGGTTACTAAAACATTTTTCACACTTTTAAAATGGTCCTTTAGTGTTTTTTTTCATTGAAATGTTATTTGAGGAACCAAAAACGGTTCTTCTGACTGATTAATTTAATTTTATCCTTATACATTTATCAGGTGTATACAACTGACTAATACAACTAGCAGTTTTTTTAAAGAGGCAAATAAATAATGTTCACAATGTTTCAGACATTGTTATAGATGTTAGTTTATTTTATTTATTTACAGTATGATGCATTTAAGTACTAGTGGAATAGATGAATTTTGACTCTAGAATATTGTCAGGGATTTGTTGTTTCAGTTGAGGATTGGAAAAAAAATTCCACCAGCAAGTAACAGTGAAACTAAGTGTCCTGGAAAGCAGTTTTCTGCCTTTCTGTGATGGTGCACGTGACTTTCCTTACCTTAGGCTTCTTTGCTGTGAAAACACCACTTTTTCTGATTTTGTAAGTGTGCAGCATCATTGCATATTTATATATTTATATTGTAAAGCCTTGACAGGCACCCTACAGTCTGCTCGCCCACCCTATTAAGTGATTTTTAGCTCTGAATGTTGCCATATTAGTAAGGCGGTCCTGCTGTTAGATTATGTAACGCTATTGGCATGCAACTTAACAAGCCATTAAAGGCTGACAAATGAGATGTATTGTTGTCTAAAATAAGATGTAATTTTGACAATTAATCAGTTTTCTGACTGCTAAGCATGAACAACCTGCAGGGCAAAGCGTTTGTGTATGAACCGCAGCAGTGCACGATATATCACACCATAAACAAGACGAACGACTATCAATGAATGAATCAAACTAATCAGAATGCAGACGTGGTTTTCCACGCATCATTTTAAAGATCACTTTATGTGGGCGAAGACAAACTGTGTGCTCCAGCGTCTTCATTCCCATTGTTTGCAACTGTTAATTTGCATAATCTTAAACATTCGCCAACTCTCATTGACAATAAAAGACTTCCACATGCTTTTAGTGTGAAACAGCATTTACTGAAATGACCCACATTAACAACAACCAAAGCCTAGTTATTCTCCACTGTCTTTTCTCCACCCATTTTTTGGACTCAAACACATTTTAAAGCACCACTGTCAGGTTTTCTGCAGGTCCGTCATTAATCCTACTATGATAATCTGTATAATTCTGAGATAATGTAGGACGCTCTAAGTGTTTTGAGCACTGCAGATGCACTCTGAGGCTTTCGCATGTGTCTGCACCGAGATCTGTTCTGGTTTAAGCTTGTAAGCTGTTCTTATAGAGAAAGGAGAGGCATCTGTGATGTTTCATTTGATGGCTGCTGCTGTTTGGTCTTTTAATGCTGCTGCACTTCAGCAGATCTGAAGAGTTAGATCCTCTTTTGCTGTTCTTCAGCAAAAAAAACAGCTCGTTTTCTTCCTCCGTTGATGTGCTTCTTTTGAAGTTTTGAGGTTATATTACATAATTCAAACATCATTTCTGAATATAGTCTGGCAGTAGAGCTCTTATTTAAATTTCAGCACATATTCAGTGAAAAAAATGCAGATTTATTTTATAATTAGTTTGTTATACATATTTATTTACTGTGTATGACAATATTTAATGTCATTTGGTCGCATTTTACAAAAAGGTTCCATTAGTTTATGTAATGTCTTTACTAACATGAATGAGCAATACTTGTACAACTTTTATTAATTGTATTTTAGTGCTGTTAAAGTGCTGTTTAAGCACATATTTACATAATATATTTGCAATGTGTATATTAATTTAACAGCACTATACTCCAGTTCAACATTTACTATTAAAATAATAATAAAAAATGATCTTATTAAAATCCAAAATCAAAAAATGTTAACATTACGTTGAATCAAATTAACCTTATGAGTCTATTGAACTTATATTATGTTAAACTGACTTAAAACAGCTTGCGTAACTTATTAAATTAAGGTAGAACATGATTAACTTAGTTTAATAAGTTATAATGAACTAAAAACATATGTTGACATGTTTTTTTTAATTTTTTACAGTGTAGTTAATGTACGGTGAGTTAGCAAGAACTAACAATCTGTGACTATTTTCATTAACTAATATTAACAATGATGAATGAATACTATAATAAATGCATTGTTCATTGTTTGATCATGTTATTAAATACATTAACTAACAATAACTAATGGAACAAAGTGTAAAGTGATGCCATAGTATGGAGCGAGTTTAATACCTTTGACTTTTAATCAATTTATTGAATGCAGATTTTTTTTATTCTTGCTTCCAACTAGTAATAAATAACGAAATTGTTTAAAGTAGAAATTATATTTAGTATTTACTTCATAACAGTATCAGTTTAACAGTGTGAGCAGCTTTTGGCCATAATGTGGGCCGATCAAAGGTCTGGCTTTGACAGACTAACAAACATAGAAACAAGCCAAGACCGATGAAGAAAAGAGCCAAGGCGTCAGCAACCTTTCCAAAACACCAGGAGGTTCACACAAACAGCTCATAGTTTAGATTATTAACCTCATTTCCCTTAAGTCGGTGTGTGATCAGATATATTATCTTTAATATGAAAAGCAGCACATTAGCGATTAGAGGCTCCATGCTAATGATAAGAAGCAAAGCCGTAGTTTATTACTCGCTCAACTGAAGCCGTGTTTGTTTACAGAGGTTGTGCTCTAATTTGTCAGTATTATGCTGTTCATTTTTCTTTGTTAGAGGGACTGTGAGGTTAGAAGAGAACAAGAGGAGAAAGACAGAGTTGAGAATGAATGCAAGAGAAAGAATGAGTTGTGAAACCAGGATGAAAAGCGAGAAAGATGGGAGAATAATGGGTGTAGAGGACAGAAGGATGAAGGGAAGGAGACGTGAAGGACGGTTCTTCCACATCAGTCACTAATCCCTTAACGGTGTGTAATCATCAGTTTAATTAGCAGTTCTGATTGGCTGAGCTTGACCCACTGCATTGTTTCTAGGATCATAAAATGGTCTCTTTGGAAGCTTCCTGATTAATCTCGGAAGGCCTTTTCATGTGATTCATGTCTGTGTTCCGTATTGAATTAAACCCTGTGGAGTGGTGGGTTGACGCAGGTCAAACAATCATAATTGCAAGTTTGCAATTATTTGTTGTCATTCTGACTATATCTGCACCTTCATTTCTTTTCATTGCCCCCTTATGCGACTTTATAGAAGTTCTCTTATTACCTAGAAGCACCAACATCGCAGAACTAAGCTCTAATCACAATTATGTGTTTTTCTTGTGATTGCAACTTGTTCATTTGTTCTGTAATTTCATCAGTATGTGAATTTAAATTTCACAATTCCACTTTGTTATTTGTGAGAAGTGTCAAGCTAAACTATAGATATAAAGATTATAAGTATGTGTATTTCTTTTAGTTGTGACTGTCTTAAAGTACCAATGTGACTTTATATTATTTGTAAATACATGATTGTGTGAATTTATTTATTTATTTATTTATTTTCTCTGCTGCAAACAACTGCTTCCTCTCACTGCATTTGAATTTAAACCTCATTCACCTCATTTTGCAGTTTAACAACAAATTGAATGCTTACAGTATGTCTGTTCAGCTTACTCAATTATGATTCAAGAGTTCACACTTAGATATTGCTTGGTAATGTTAGCAGGTTTGGCATGCTGTCCTGAAGAGAAACCTGAGCTGGGAGATTTTTGAGCCCAATGCTCCTGCCTGGTCAAAGAGCATGTAAGGGGGTACAAGATCAGGTAGTTCTCGAGAGCTCCCCGAATTCGTTCGGCCTATTCCTTGATTATAACACACCAGCGCATACCCACGCAGTGAAAGCTTATGTCACATGTCTTTGGACTGTCGGAGGAAACCGGAGTACCCGAGGGAAACCCATGTGAACATGGGGAGAACATGTACTGTAAGCTCTGCACAGAAATGCCAACTGACCCAGCCGGGACTGAAACCAGCGAACCTGAGGCAACTGTGCTGGCCACTAAGCCGCCGTGCCACCCAATTCTGGATTAATCTAGAAAGAGGAGGAGGAAGGGGCATTGTTCAAAAAATGAAGATAAGAGAGTAAAGTTAGACAGGATATTTATGTTGGGTTTGGAATGATCTGATTGGCTTGCTAATGATTACGGATGGGGCACCAGCCACGATCAATCATATCACATGCTCCTCTCGAAATTAGTTTGTGAAACTTCACTTATAAACTTAGTATTACACTATCAATGTTGTTAAAGCAACTTTATGAAAGTGAGTTTTTCGACTGTCTTAAAATTGTGTCATGCATATGGTCAATAGCGGTGATCAATATTCCATGTTATGATTTTTAGCTCACTTTTTAACACACAATCTACTTCTTCAGAACTCTCACAAATGTGACTATTTGTTGTATTTTTAACTACTGTATATCAACATCTTTTGCATCTTTTAAATGCAACATTGCAACTCACAATATAGCTCAAAATTTTTGTATTTTAGTATTATTCAAAGTTCAGTCTTTTAAGCAGTGTCACGCTACAGCACAAGATAAAATAAAAGTCACCATTACAGCATCTTTATTTCTTTCAATGGCATCATTATGAGCTTCATATCTCACAGTTGTTCTATAGAAGTGCCAACATTGCAGTGCCTCATAAAACGTTTTTATATTAATTTATAATTAATATTATAAATATTTACAGCACTGAATAACTTCTTTATATCTTGTAATTTCATAATTAGGTAACTTTTATGTCACAAATTTGCTTTTTATTATTATTCAAGGGACAGAACAGACAAAAATGAAAATGTTGTTATGAATTACTCCGCTTTGTGTCATTCAAAAGGCCACCTTTTGTTTATCTTCGGAACAAAAATGAAGACATTTTGGATAAAATCTGAAAGCTCTCTCACCATCCATAGACAGCAAGAGTTATGAAACAAAAGTCCAGAAAGGTACCAAAAACATCCTTAAAACACTCCAAGTGTCCATTACTCTTGCAATCATACTGCATGTTTATTGGTATAAACCAATGAAAATAAAATAACAACTTTATTCAACATGTTCAGCCTCAAGAAAGTAGTAAGAGAGCTCTCGGATTTCATCTAAAATATCTTAATTTGTGAATTAAGATGAATAAAGCTCTCATGGGGATTGGAATGACACGAGGGTGAGTAATTAATAACAGAATTATCATTTTTAGGTGAACTATGTCTTTAAAAATTGTCAAACTACAGCACAGGTCAAAGTTTATTTCTCATAATTGCATCATCATGTAACATCTCACAATATCACTTTCTTATACCTAATTTCACAGTTTCTGGTTTTATTTTTTCCTCTCAGGTGGAAATCTGCTTTCATTTGAAACAGCTTACATTTAGACTAATGCAGTACATTACACGATGGCAGCATTTTATCGTGTTGCTGTTGATATTGTTTTATAAAAGCTCAAGGCAGTACGTTATGAAGATTTTATCTTCTTAAAGAAGGTTTGCTGTTGTAAATGCCTATTACTTGAAATAAAATCACTATCCTGAACGTCATCTGGCTTAATGAATCCTTCGGTTTCTTTTGTTTGTTTTCACGGTTTACTTTGTACACATCTCACTGTCTTGCTAGCAAGAAACCTCATAAAATCAGCCTTCTGTGACATTATCTGCAAAACTTTTCATTTGGAGGTCAAACCCACATCCGAGTCATGTGAAAGAAGCTTGCCTCTGTAATATCATCCCATCATGCAGTCATAACAGCTCGAAATGGCACATGAGTTTCTGATCCCCATGACTCACAGATGTGTGCGTGTGTATATATGGGTGTGTGTGTGTGTAACTTCTTCAAAGTTACTGTACTTGCTCATTATGAGCAGACTGACATGGCACATTGCCTTCCATTATCTGGATTACATAAGCAGGTCACTGCTAAGATGTGCTGATGCATTCCTGATTAATCACTTGAGTGTGTGTGTGTGTGTCCTATGAGACAGATGCACAGACTTTCCCAAACCACTCCGCCAGATGCGAAATGCCCCATTCCTCCAAACACCCTTCCACTCACGTGTAAAGACACACACCATCTTTCTTTATAGCTTCCCACGACTGTTCCCAGAACACCCCGAGCAAAATGCTCATCACCCTCCTCTCTCTGAAAACACTCCAAATCCTGCACTCGAGTGGGGTTACGCTCGTCTCAAGGGAAAATCTTCAAAACAAAATACACAAACAGATATTCTTTATGACAGAAAACAAATTCACAACATAGGTTGAATAAATTTAAAATCACTTAATCAATTACCAGGTTCATTGGACGTCACACTTTTTATTCAGCAAACATTCATATTTGTGATCCCGGACCACAAAGCTAGTGTAAAATTTTTGAATAGAGATTTATATATTATACATTATATAAAATGTATTTATACCCTGCATTTAAATGCATTTATACCCTGTTATAATATATAGGACAATTTCTGACTGAAATTCAACTGTTTGAATATCTGTAATCTGATATTCAAAAAATCTAAATTCACAGAAAATCACCTTTAAAGTTATTACTAACCAAAAAGTAGGTCATCAAAAAGTAGTTGAGTTTTGGCATATTTACAGTACAACATTTAGAAAAAAAATGGGGGAACTTGATCTTTACTTAATATTCAAATTCTTAATGTTCAAGCCTCTCAAGGTATTGAGAATTAGCAAGTCTGCTAAAACACAAACAAATGCAATTGGTTTGGTCAGTGTAATTGTGATGTCCATAACAAACAAACCAACAAACAAATAACTAAATAAATAAATAATGAGAGGGAAATATGATTAATATGAGAAAGAATTGCCAAATAAATATTGATAGTTTTGTTAATACAATGTATGTGTGGCTATTGCACAACAATACAATTTTTGTCTATTACCAAAAATATACCCATGCAACTTAAGACATGGTTTTGTAGCCCAAGGTCACATTTGTACACTGTAAAAATATTTAATTGGTTAAACTTGAAAATGTAGGTTCACCAACTGCCTTTAAAACAGTAAACTAATCTTGAAGATAACTTTTTAACTCAAAATATACAAGAGAAATGTATAAAGGGAAAAAATGTAGTAAATGTACTTGAGTTTGGATACAAAACGTGTCATGATAATTGGAATTAAAAAGAATAAATAAGTTTTACTGTGAGATCCAACAAATATTACCTATACTCTTCCAAGATGTCAAAGATTAAGGCATTACAAAAATCCTTGGTAACCCTTTAAAATAACGGTCCAGTAGGTAATGCTAGTTGATATATTAACTAACATAAATAAGCTATTAGCTATATATATAAATTCTAAATTATAAATATAATATAATATAATATATATTATATTATTGTTAACATTAGTTAACTTTTTTAAGTTAAATAACATTCATGTTAACACACAAATTTAGATTTTAATAACACATTAGTAAATGTTGAACTAAGATTAATAAATGCTTTACCAAATTGATCATATTTAGTTAATGTTAGTAAGTGTATTAAATAACATTAACTAATTGACCATTATTCTAAAGTGTTACCAAATCCTTCTACTTCAATGCTTTGTAAATGAACTTGTTCAAATTGTTTCAGCCTTATTAAAAAAGTTCAATCAGAAAATTCTGTCATCTTTAAAGCATCCTCCTGTTATTTCAAACCTAAATTAATTTCTTTATGACACACAGGAGACACTTAAAAGAATTTTGCCTTTTTCATGCAGTTAGTCCTCAAGACTGAATCTTTCAAAAGCAGAGTAATGCAATCTTTCTGCAAGATGTGAAGCAATAGAACTAATTTAAGACCTTTATTAGTTTCAATCAGTCAAATTTCTCCTTCTGAGTTCCATGCAAGAAAGTCAATTTGGAGATAATTAAGTTTCATTGAGCAAATTATGATATAATTATGTAATCCGTTATCTGATTGCGATCATCCATTACTAAAATATGTATATATAATATTACAAACACTTCAAACTGAAACATTAACATTTGTATGAGGAAACCTACTCACACTGAAACAACTGTTTATATATTTGTTGATTTAAGTAATCTCTGAGCACAAGAGATTGAGGAAGAAACAGGAAGAGAGAACGAGGGAAAGCAAGAGGAGAGGGAGAGAGAGTTCCTGCTTTGCTTGTTTCAATATCCTCAGGCTTACTCCACAGGGAGGGATTTAGCCACATATCTAAAAAACCCTTCCTCTCAGTCTCTGTTCCTACATCCTACTCGCTTTTCCCCTCAGTAACCCTGTTTCATGTATCCATGTTGAATTTTGTTTTGGGATATTTGGTTTCTTTACTTTTTTGAGTTGTCATTGGTTAGTCAATTGATTAAGAATGCCTAAAAACATACATTTTGCTACTCTGTTTGTAAATTACAGAATGTCCATCTTATAGGAACACTGAAGCTCCTACAAAAAACTTATATTATATCATAATATATTCACAGAAACATAATTTTCTCCATAACTTGATGACCTTGAGAAATTTTACCTATCTTTTATTTATTGAGATTGCAACACTATAACAATAATAAATGTTTCTTAAATGTGTCCTATTGCTTCACATCTTGCAGAGAGTTTGCATTACTCTATATGGATTGCTTTTCGGATGGAGTGCTTTTAAAGCCTCAGCCTTGAGGACTAATTGCATGAAAAAAGGTACAATTCTCTTAAATGGCTCCTTTTGTGTTTCATGCAAGAAAGTAAAACCGGTTTAAAATGACATGAGGATGAGTAAATGATCACAGAATTGTTATTTTTGACTGAATTATTCCTTTGAGGTTGAATGGGGTTAAGAAAAACTGCATCTGAGTGATATTGAGTTCAGCAAGTTCATTTAAAAAGCATTGAAGAAGTCTAAAGCTCTAATCTTCACACTTCTCTGCTTTAGATATTGTCCTCTTTTATTCTCAGACAGCAGAGAAAAACATAAATTTTCCACTTCTCAGAACCATTCCTCTTGTGTTTCGATTCATATCTCATCATTTTATCTATCTCACAGTATTTCTCTATCCCCTTCCACTTTGCAGTCTATCACTGTCATTTCATTTCCAACTAAAGGCCCTGATATAGTTCTTTTTTCTTTTGGTTTGGGGGTAAAAAATAAGTTTGAAATTCCTGAGCGGCGATATATTGTTGGCATATGTTGACGTATAGCACTTTGTAGACTGTTTTAAAGCAAGCGGCTTTGCAGTACCAAACATGAAAAAAACAATGTCAAGTGTTTCTTTCAACTAGTATTACAATTCAGTACTATAAAGCAGCTGTGGACTGGAAGCTGTTTAACAGGCAGTGCAAACATTTGCAGAAGGTTGTTTCAAAGTACTTTTCAAACTTCTTTTTGGCCTGGTTATGGCAGAAGTTACATCACAGGAGATTGTTTTCAATAAGGCATTACGTTTTCCAATAGAAAACTCCTTTTTAATCACAAAATGCATCAATCACAATTAATACCATAGTAAATGTGTGATCAGTTACATTGTGATCTATTACATTAGGATCTTTAAATATTGTAGCGGTGGGGCACTTCAGAATCGATACAACATCTGATTGGTCATTAGATCTGACAAAATTGCACAGTTTTGTCATCATTCATTCATTTTCCTTCAGCTTAGTCCCTTTATTAATCAGGGGTCGCCACAGCGGAATGAACCGCCAACTTATCCAGCATCAAAATAAAGTGTTTCCAAAAAATATCCGTAAATTGGCAGTATTTACAGTATTTGGCAGTATTTTTTAGTATTTCGTATTTTGTGATTCCTGTTTTTATTTAAAAAACAATTCCTTGTTTATTTGTGCATTTGAATTCCATTATTGTTTGGGTTGGTGTTGTATATTATGGTACAAAAAAACCTGTAATAAACAGTACATTTTCTGTTAATTTACATACTTCTCTATATATTATTTCTTATATATTATATATATTAAAAATAAATTAATTAAAGTTTAATAAAGTTCAGACACTTTGGTAAACTGTAGAGTTAAACAACATCAAAAATCAACAGAGAATCAAGGTCCCATAATGCAATTCGCAACCATAAATATACTGGAAAGACTTGTGAATCACAAAACATGGAAACTGTTAATTAACAGATATTTTTACAGTGTATCATACAAATTATTTCGCATCATATGAAAAATTATATTTTTTCTCTGAAATTGGGCCAAATTTCTTCATTGTTTTGGAGAACACATAAAACTAATACCAAGCTAACACTAATACTAAAACTATTTACACATTAAAAACTTCACATTTTGATTTCAATGGGACCCTAAAGCAATAGTTCACCCAAAACTGAAAATCCACTCTCTCCTTTGTGTGGTTTCAACCTTTCATGAGTTTCTTTTTTCCAACACAAAAGAAGATATTTTGAAAAATGTTAGATACCGGTAGCAATAGCCGCGTTTCCACTATCGCGCCTAAAGCGAGCGAGCCAGGGCGAGCCAAGGCCAGTGGCGTTTCCACTATCACTTCCGGGGCGTAATCGGGCCAAAGCGGGGCTTCCTTGGGGCCAGCGTCCAGCCTTTTTCGGCCCACCGAATACCTTGGGCCAAGGAGGGCCAACTGGGGCTTCGGGGCGGGGTTACGTACAAAGGCGGAGTTTTCCTGTCAGGTAAAGAGGAGACAAGATGCTTTCTTCCCTTACATTTGTTTTGCTATCGCCCTTGATCAACTCACAAAGAAGAAGAAAAAATAAATGCCGCCGAACTCGAATGTCCTTATCCAGGGATCGCTGTCTGGCCTTACACCAACAGACCACAAACAGTAAAAAAGCAATCGCTTCGGTGTTCTCCATCTTCCAGCTCTCGTAGTGATGCCAGGTTGTGTTTGTGGTTATAATTTGAGTTTTTTGTTCCCGCTGAAGTGGGCGGGTTGTGTGACGTTTGATTCGGGGGACGTTCTGGGGGCGGTGTTTGCGTGACGCGCTGCGAGCAACTAGCCCGACAGTGGAAACGCGACATGATTTCGGCCTCATTTCTCAACCTCCCGGGCTATTGGCCCGGCCTGGCCCGATTAAAGCCCTGGCTCGCACTGGCCCGATAGTGGAAATGCGGCTATTGACATCCATAGTGGGACAAAATGGATGTAAATGGATACTAGTTTCAAGGTTTTTTCAAAGTGTCCTCTTTTCTGTTCATCAGAAGAAAGAAACACAAATATGGTTAGAACAAGTGGTGTGTTAAGTAAATGTAAGAGTGAACTAACCCTATGCATTTTAAAATGCTAAACATCACCAAAATAAAAAAGAGAAACTTCCTGCGTTTGCTTGAAATAGACCACACAGACACACACATACACACACATTGAAAATGCACAGAGTGAGGTAGGGCTTTAATGATGTGTCCGGTTCTATTAGCTCTGCTGCCATCTTGCTATTCAATGAGTTCATTATTCACCCTCCCGTGACTCTGGGGCCTCTTATCTCCCTGCGTGTCAACCCCTCCACACCTCCTGACTGACCCCGCAGGGATTTTTAATGGAGATCGCTGGAGCAGACTCTCACTTCTGATCTCTCTCAAAACGGATGAAGTTAAGTTAAACCAACAAAAAGAAAACTTGCCTCGAATACAATGACAGCGAGCTCTATCATTTAAACGGTGGAAAGTTGTGATTTAGCCACCGCGTGTGAGTGTAATCTTTATCCTCTGCCGGGTGAAGCGTGGGCCTCCTGTTGGGATCACAGCAGCAAACTCGCTGAGAGATAGATATAAACTGGCATGTGTGTACAGGAATGCCGCTTCCATGTCAGCCGTCCGCCTCTGTAATCAGGAGCCCGCGGTCAAGCGTTTGATGAGTTGCTCGCCCGTCCCGCTTGTGCCGACAGGTAAAAACTGAAACCACTGTAGAACGTGCTTACGGTCTGTCTGGGACTTGGATCAAAAGGGCCGCTAAAGGGATCCCCGGATCAGAGCTGATATCCGGGGGCCAATAACTATGGGATTAAGATAAAAATCAGCTGGATTCATCTTTTTCATTTTTTTTTCGCCCCTTCTTTTTATTCCTCTTTCACTTCTTTTCTATTCCCAAATTAATGCAGTCTCTTTTTTGTGGTGTTTTTTTTTTTTTTTTTTTTTTTTTTTTGAAAAGGCAGTGTAGGACTGCAGATTCTCTCAGGCTGATAATGTGCACAGTTAAAGTGGCTCATTAAACCCATTTTTCACACAGAAATCACTGCGTAGCTCCAAGTCTGCAGTCAGCAGTTTCCTTCCCCCACCCCTCCGATGGGTTGTATAAGCGTCTGATAAAAATAGTGCAATTGAATCAAACCGCACATCTTTTTCATCAAACTGTTTGACTTTTTGCTGCTTTCGCTTCTTCTTGTTTATTAAAATAGCTCAGCCAAAACTTGAACGTGATGTTGCAAATCTGTGACATTCTTTGGCGGAGCGGAGAGAAATTGAAGCAATCTTTCAGGCAATTATAGTTCAAAAGCACCATAAAAGTGATCCAAAGCCAGAATCAGACTACAATTGAAGTCATTTTTCATTTATAATATTGCCATTCGCCCTGGGTCACATTTTTACCTTCATAAGAGTTCATGAGACAATTAGTGATGATTAAAGGGATAGTTCAAGCCAATTTAAAAAGTGTTCTTCGGTTGAACATTAAAATTCTAAAAAAGAGCATTTAAGCTAAAGTTTTTAACTGAATCTGTGGCCCTTGGTGATTTATAAAACGCAAGTCAATGGCAACTGACATTTCGAAAGTCAAAAAACACATACAGGTAAAAACAAGTCTAATAAAGATACATTATCATTATGTGCAAGAAGCAATAATAACTCCGGAAGTGATGTAAGTGTGTTGTATGTTTTTATGGAGATTTTTTTTTTATAATTCTGGAGCTAAAAATTCTGCACTCTCGGGAATAAAGATACAGGAGCTGTCACTTGGGCAGTATCTTTTCAAAAGATACATATTTGTACCTGAAGGGACTATATTGGTAACTTAATGGACCATATTGATACCTTGATGGACCATATTGGTACATTTTAGGTGCATTTGGGTCCAAATATGTACCATTGAGGTACCACTGTGGACTCTTTAGGTACAAATATGTATCATTTCAAAAGGTACTGCCCCAGTGACAGCTCCCATACCTTTATTTTTGAGAGTGTGCTTTTAATTGCTGTTGTATTAAAAAGATTACCATGGATATTCTCCTTTTGTAAATCCTTTATGTAAGGAAATCAAATGAATTGCAGCAAATTCAGTTTATAAATATGACAAAATTTGCATTTCTTTTTACA
The DNA here is from genome assembly GCF_903798145.1 of Danio aesculapii. Taxonomy (NCBI): domain Eukaryota; kingdom Metazoa; phylum Chordata; class Actinopteri; order Cypriniformes; family Danionidae; genus Danio; species Danio aesculapii. Next base: position 40,145,401 of record NC_079438.1, read on the forward strand.
TAAGTACACTCAAAAAAATTATTTGTTGAATCAACATGATTTAATCGTAGCACCCATTGTGCATCTAAACAAATCAAGTAAACTTTAACTGCTTTGAATAAAGGCATAAATTCAGCATGGTTTTAATAGGTCTATGTAATTTCTTAGCAGCTAATTGAATTAAAATGTTTGTGTTGTGTTTAACAGATTTTATTCTTATTAACTAATGTCAGCAAAGCACTTCAACTCAACAAGATCCTTGTTACATCAAGTTTTGGTCTTGTCCATGTATGGTTATTAAAATCTATTTTGTTGCTTCAATTAGATATAACTTAGTTGGCAGCATTAAAGTTCAGTAATTTGCCAAATGTACATAAAACATGCAAACAATTAAACATTTTTTTATTTATTTTAGACATTTACAAATTTGAAAGTTTTCTTCACTTTGAGATCTCCATTAAAGTAACAATGTGTAAAATATTTAGCCAAGAAAACTTTGTCTATAAAGAGGTGCACAGTAACTTACCAGTGAGAGTCATTCATACGTGGAGCTTAAATCTCATCTAATTCATTTGATTATTTCTTCATTTAGTTTCAAACAACTACAATGAATCATTTAACAGAACTAAACCTGTTACATTCTTTTCTATAAGACATATTTGTATTTGCAAATCGAGCAAGGGGCTTGTTGACTTTTTTGAGTGTACAGTTTGCACCAAAACTGAAAATTCTATCATCATTTACTTGAAACTTTACTTGTTCAAAGCCTCTTTGAGTTTCTTTCTTATGTTAGACTCTAAAGAAGATATTTTGAAGAATGCTGGAGCTGACAACCATTGACTTCCATATAAAATTTTTCCTACAACTGTATTTAGCCAATGGGTGCCATGAACCAACATTCTTCTTTTATAAAATATCTTCTTTTGTGTTCAGCATAAGAAAGACGTTTGTAAAGTTTTAAAACCACATAAAGGAGAGTAAATAATGAAGGATTTTTCATTTTTGGGTGAACTACAGTATCTCTTTAAACTGCTGACTTCTTACTAAAGAAGTCAATGGTAGGCATTAACTCTCAATATTCTTCAAAGTATATTACTTTTCTATTTTCAACAAAAGAAAGAAACTGAGATTGTTTGTGGGACATCTTGAGGATGAGTAAATGATGAGTAAATGTCTTTATTTTGGTGAGCTATCCCTTTAAAACTGCTCATAATGAATGCAGGTTATATAAAAAGTAGATTGGTCTAATCTGAATCCAGAAAGTAAATCTTATTACCCACTAATACATTCAAGCAAAGTGGCTGCTTATGCAAAGTGTAACTAGACTGCGAGCAATAAATGTGAACACAGCGAGAGAGAGATTTCCATATTTCACTTATTATATGGTAGCTCCAAAACAAAGATCCTAGTCAGCAAACACAGACATAAGTGTGTGTATTTGTGTGTGTGAGAGAGAAACTTTCTCTCTCTGACACTGATGCGGTGTGGCACTGAAAGCCTGCAGCAGTTTTCTGGCCAGCGGTTACATCCTGCAGCTTCACACTGGCTTAGACAAGCAGAACAACGCTAAGAGCTTGCACAGACACACACTTGTACACAAATATAGAGGGGGAAGGCAAAAGAGAGCACTCAACAAAGTAACCACATTTAGGGATTAGAGGACGTGGGCAAAACCGCTCCGCGGAGAAACTCTGACAAAGCCAGACGGCAGAGAAGGGGAGAAAAAAAATAAACAGACAGCTGTTTCTAAAAATCCCGGTCAAAAACTCTCAATTAAATCAAGGCAGTCTGAGCTCATCATCAAATTAACTCCACTCGACTCCAGTTTAAATGATCCATCTAAACATAACTTTCATTTATATTGAGATACAAATTAGAGGCAGTGATATTCGGGTATGTTTCTACAACGCCATTTTAGCTTAAACTGAATCCTCATTTACATTACATCAGAATTTTGAGGAAAATGAAACAGTATCATAACTATTTCTGTGTTAACTACAACAATGCAAGGGTGTGAAAATGGTGACTCCATGCACTTAAAAGTAGTATCATGTACTAAACAATATTCAACTGGCTGCAATGATATTTTAATATGTAATACTATTTTACAGCATTACTTTTTTACTGTATTTGTAATTAAGTAAATACAGGCTCGGTGAACATAAAGGGATAGTTTGCCCTAAAATTATAATTCTAGCATCATTTGCTTACCCTTCACATGTTCAAAACATATTTGTCTTTCATCTGTTGAACACAAAATGATAAATTTTTTTAAAAATACTGGTAGCTGGAAGCCATAATTTGCTTATTATTTTTCACTGGGTGCCAGCAACCAAACATTCTTCAAAATATCTTTTTTTTTTTCAACAGAAGAAAGAAACTCATGAACGATTTAAACCACGTGATGGACAATAAATGATAAGGTCATTTTCCTTTTTGACTTCTTCTCTCAAAAACATTTAAATCAACTTTTAAACTGCATGCTATTATAAAGCTATACCTCTGTGTTATCATATGAACCATCCTTTAAAGCTCTGTTGTTCACACCAGGGAAGATAATGATAACCATGCTGTTTATATCACTGCATTAGCCTCTACACCAAAGGAATTTACAGTAACATTATGCTTCTTTCTAAGCACAAGCTTCAGTTATGTTCTGAGATCAAACAATAATTGCCAGACCCCCTGGAGTAGTTCTGCAAGACCCCCTGTTGACGACCCCGAGGATTTGACTATTTCATTTAAACCACAATGTTTTCTGCTATTATACAAGAAAACTAATGCATGGCATGTGTCAAAGACATGGAAACGCTTTATTTTTGAGGTAATCACTACCTTTAAATGGGTCTCCTAAAATTAGTTACCCTACCCACCATCCACCTTGCTTTACTGGTGGACAAACAAATGGTTTGTAACTAATTGTCTTACAGATTTTGTTGATATATATCGGATACATAGGGACTATCTCTAATTGAGATGAAAATAACTGTAAAAAAAAACTGTAAAACTGAATAGTGAAAATAATTAAATAAAGTTAATTCATTCATTCATTCATTTTTTTTTTCCGGTTAGTCCCTTATTTATCAGGGGCCACCACAGCAAAATGAATCACCAACTTTTTACGCAGCGAATGCTGTTCCAGCTGCAACCCAGTACTGGGAAACACCCATAAACTCTCACATTCACACACACACACTCATACACTATGACCAATTTAACTCTTCCAATTCACCTATAGCGCATGTTTTTGGACTGTGGGGAAACTGGAGCACCTGAAGGAAACTCACACGAACACAGGGAGAACATGTAAACTCTGCACAGAAATGCCAACTGACCCAGCTGAGACTCGAAATAGCGATCTTCTTGCTGTGAGGCAACAGTGCTAACCACTGAGCCACCATGCTGCCAACAAACATAACTGCCAACACTCCCTGGAGTCTCCCGTGTTTCAGACCCATCTCCCACCACCCTCCCGTTTTGTTATTTCTTCCAGAAACTTCTGTAATTTCTACCCGCCCCTGGTCCTCAGCTTTTTGGTACAGTCTGTAACACCCCCGAGTTGCCGACTTTGTTATTGTATCCGATCGCACCGAAACCTGGTCCATAGTACAGTTGCTAACATCACAGTACAGTTAATAACCCAGTTCTCAACTGTGTTATTCAGACACCGCCACCTCAAACCACCCCTCTACCCTGGTCTCCCGGAATTTCAGGAACAAATGTTGGCAGGTATGCTATCAAATTAAGGTTTTGTATCTATCCAATTTAAGAGGCTGTGTAACTGCATAATGACTGAGATTAAATAATCATTATTACCTAGAACAATTCTATACATGCCTGTTGATTTTATTGAACATTAAGTTGTGTTGTTTTGGGCTTAAGACATAGAATAAACCCAGTTTCATTGTAGATCCTCTCGGGACACCTGAAATCAGTGATAAAAGAAGCACAGACATATCAATTTACCATTTTTGTAGCACGTAGGTCTCAAACTCAATTCCCGGAGGACCACAGCTCTGCACAGTTTTGCTCCAACCCTAATCAAACACAGCTGATCCAAATAATCAAGGTGTTCAAAAGAGTCTGAACATCTTGATTAGTTGCATCAGCTGTGTTTGATTAGGGTTGGAGCAAAACTGTGCTGAGCTGTGGCCCCCCGGGAATTATGTTTGAGACCCATCAAATGGTGAATGAAGGAGGTTTGGATCTTCCAGTATGGTGCTGAAACCTGAAGATGTCCAAGTTCTGCTCTCTGTTCAACTGATACTCAACAACCACGGATCCAAAAAAAATCTTGTTGCTTGTAAAAACTATTTTAAAATGAGCTAAAACAACACAATTCTTGAGATGATGTTGCAAAAGCTTAATTGTTTTAAGTTCAATGCACTTAAATTGGTAAAAACTAAAAAGTCAACTAAATTCCTTCATGTTGTTTATTCATTCTTTCATTTTCCTTTGGCTTACTCCCTTTATTCTTCAGGGGTCGCCACAGCGGAATGAACCGCCAACTTATCCAGCACGTTTTACACAGCGTATACCCTTCAAGCTGCAACCCAGTTCTGGGAAACATCCATACACACTCATTCACACACATACACTATGGCCAATTTATCTCTTTCAAGTCAGCTATTTCACATGTCTTTGGACTGTGGTGGAAACTGGAGCACACGGAGAAAACCCATGCAAACACGGGGAGAACATGCACACTCCACCCAGAAATGCCAACTGACCCAGTCTGGACTCAAACCAGTGACCTTCTTGCTTTGAGGTGACAGTGCTAACCACTGAGCCACCGTGTCGCCTTCCTTCATGTTGTCCCAACCCAAATTGATTGTGTGGAACCCAGTATTGTTTACATTTGATGGAAGGGGCTTGCAGATTTGGCCTGTGCTTTCTCCTTTGGTCTTTCTCCCCCCCATATCTGCATAACCTGCTGGCTTTACACAACACTGGAGCTGACCTCCAAGAACAGGCAACTTTCACATGTGTAAGCAGCAGGCACACACGTGTACAGTACAGCAACCCACATGCGGACACATTGGTCAAGGTGACAGTATGTGTGAGTGGAGTGTACGCGCTTCACACCAGAGAGCGCGCGAGCAGCTGTTTGTTTAATGTGCATGCGGCACAATTCACCCAGAAGTTCAAGGCTCTGGCCGTGCGATACGGACTGGTGACTCTGTCCCTGCGGGAGTGGCGGTTACGTGCTGAGACTTATTGACAATGGGGCCAGTATCTTGAATTTTGCGGATCAGTGGGTTATCTTTGCCGTAGCATTCTTAACTGAACTGAATTACTTGAGCAGTAATCGAAAAAACAAAAGCTGGAGCTTGCAGGAGGAGAGAATTTAATGCAGTGTGTGTGTGTGTGTGTTTTACAGCAGGACTGCATAGCGCTTTACAGTCTCTTCAACTCAGAATACATGAATAAAAAATAACTGCATAAAAAAACGGGTAAAAATCTGGCAGCACACAAGTATACGGATATCCATCTTATGTAACACGTGAATTAAAATCAGAGCTTTCATGTGTGCGAATGTGTGAATGCACTGATGTGTGTTCATCCCTCAAATTGTGTGCATGTGTGTGTTAGATTCTGGTGCTTTAGCGAATTGTGGTACATGGAGAGAAAAAAAATACAATCCTCAAAAGCTGATGCCACAGAGAATTTACTTATCACAGATGCCAAGAAAATTAGCATGGAAATGATTCAGCTGACAGTCTAACATTATATCTGACTGCAAAGGCCCGAAATATTTATGATTACAACTGAAGGGTGAAGGAGAGAGAGGGAAGAAAATGAACAGCACACATCTTAAAAACCCAAGAGAAAGAAAACCTCTTTACGAAGTCGAGAGAGATGCAATGTGAAGGATCCTGGCTCAGCTATACAGAAAAAAGAAGTGAGAGAGAAAGAGAGAGAGAGAGAGAGGGAGAGGCTGACTTCAGACTTCAGAAATGGACCCACTGCAGAGACCGTGGACTGTGACATTGTGGGTTGCCATAGAAACGGGGACAGGCGCTTATGTGTTAACTGTGTGCATGTAGATTGAAATGAATGTGTGATTCTGGACTGCTTGGGAATTAGCAATAAATACTTTGCATATCTTCTTATTCCTTCTGTAGCTTCCACCATATCTAAAAACACGGTCAGGTTGTCTTATTAAAAGGCAGTGCGGTACTGTATAGTATAATAGCATGATCATATGATGACGCTGAAAAGTGTTAGCTGTTACTAACAAAAATGTCAGATAATAAATTTATATTATTTAATTTAAGTGAATGTATTGTGAACTAACATGAATTATTTTGTTGTTATAATTTTAATATTATTTATAATATTTTAAATACTACATCATATATTTTTACCATTAAGTTTTAAGATATTATAAAAAATATTATATTATTATCAATTATTTCAATAGCATCAAATGAATAAGAAAATAAATACATGAATGCATTAATTGATTCAACTTAAGGCTACACTGTAACTTTAAAAATTGTTAATTGGTAGTTTTGTGACCATTTATTTTATTTTATCTCATTTATTTATTTATTTTATTATACGGTATATCAGAAACTGTCTGTAGTTTGTGATTTGTGGGCGTTTTGGATTTATTCACACTTTCAAATTGCATTGTGTGACCTTGAACTCAGTTTTGACATTTATTGACACTAGTTTGAAACCTTATATTTTCTGAGTTAGTCATGTAAATTATTGTTCAAAACTCCCTGTATTGTTTCATTATGGATTTATAGTAAAGTATATTTAGTTTTATTTTTGATTCCTGTCTGCCTGATTTCATTGTTTCCAATTGTTTTTGCTTGTATCCTTCTATAGTTACAACATATTATGTTCAGTTTGCTCAGTTCTTTGTCTGTCATCGTTTGTGTTTGCTCACACTGTTGCCAGTCTGTTGTGTGTTGCCATCTTTTCTCTATGGATTTGTTTCTTTTGTTGTGCCACATTTAGATCCGATTTACCTCTCTTAATCTCTGTGCCTGTCTGACAGCTACATTGCATTGTTATAATTAATTATTTTCTTATTCTCTTAAATAATCCATCCTCTACATTACATTTAAAAGTTTTTGAACTAGTTTTAGTCAATGCAGAGTACATCAAAAATGTCACTTCATGTTCAAGTTACAGTAAATCTGTTAAAAAAACACCTAAAATTCTACTTTTGCTCCCATATAGAATGGCTAAATGTGCAAATTACATATGATATATGATATATATAATAAGTTTATATATAAGTAGTATATAATGTATGTCCAAGTTTATAAGTAGTATATAATGTATGTCCGATTATTGCAAAAAAGGGCTGTTTCAACCATTGGAATTACAAATATGTACATAAAGTATATGGGTAGTTGACAAATAGGCATCATTTATTAAGCCTTAGCAAATAGTTAATTTATACTTTAAGTGTTAACAATTACTCATTAATTAAAATAAAGTGTTCTATGAAGCTTAAAGCACATTTATAATGTGCTTAATAATTCTAACTTCATACTTTACTGATTAATTTGTTTTACTGCAAAGTATTGCAGTATTTACAAAACATTTATATTTTAGAGTTGAGTGTTTTTCAGATCATTCAGAATGAGTAAGTAAATGATTATTAAACTAATCATATCACCATGTATAATTATTATTATTCAGGCATATAGTAATTGTTCCTATGTGTGATAATAAATTCTTTATTAACACAACGCATGCAGTTTTGCAACCTAAAAGTGAGGACTATGCTTTATAAGTGCCTTATAAATGACAATTAAAGGCTCAATATCAATGTATCAGTATAAAGCACATTATAAATGTGCTCAAGAACACAGTATTTGTTGCTGTATTCATAAACTGCCTACTAATGTCTATGAATGTAAAGTTAATGCTTAACAAATGATTCATAGTAAAAAGTATTACCAAAAAGCCCTATGTGACATAGCAAAAATTATTTACCCTTAATAATACACAAATAGTGTGAGAGTGATAGATCTTCATTGTTAGACACTTATGTTAATATAGTGCTATTTGTTTTATATGAAATGATGAATAATATTTCTTTTTCTCCATGACTTGTCAGATTGCATATTTTGCCATATACTGTATCAGATGGACTTACAGTATTCTCTTTCTCTCTCTTTCTCATTAGATTTCTCATTTTCACAACAGCAGACTGAGTGTTTCTTTCTCTCTCTGACCAACTCTTGGTTTGAATGAAACCTCAGCTAATTGAAGGTAAAGCCATTAATTTGTCTCCTCTCTGTGCTGTAATTATGTTTACGCATTAAAGAGGAGAATTTAAAAAAAGAAAGAATCTTCAGCGGATGTGCAAATCCAGGCAATTACAAAGCATTGATCATTAGAGCTTTTCCTTTTTGATTATGTTCTCTTTCTCTTTTTCTTTTCTCTTTTTGCCATCTGCTTGTACCAAGTTAATCATTTCTGCAGATGAATGAAATGAATGGGTACTTTTAAAGCAGTAAATAAAACTGACTCTAATGTAACCCTGTACAGAAAACAAAGCATTTTTGTATTTCCTTTCATAATGATCATAAATATAAATCATAATCATGAGTTATCTATCATGAAATTATTATAATTATATAACTATAATTATTATAACTTAAAAAAAAATTTAAAAAGAAGTTATGGTAAAGACATTAGCTAATAGCGACGTTAGCTTAAAGCACCGTTAAAGCACACGAATCTGTTTGAAAATGCTGAAAGTGTCTCAAGATGTTATTCTGTGATCCTTTTGCTCTCGTGTTGGAATCTGAGGACCGCTGTCAGCATCCAGCATATCTTTACTGTATGCCTGAGCTTTTGAAGAGGAAAGATACGGTTCCACTGAATCATGAATATGAATACAGATGAAGCAATGTGGGCAGAGGCTTTTCATGGTTAGCTTCTAAATGTGTTTTTTGCGAAATCTGTTCTGAGCCCTTTAAGTATAACATCCATAATTGAAGGAGATACAATCTGAAACTGTTACTTATAAAGTTCAAATTATATCATTAAGGCGAAATGGCAAATGTTTCGTTTGAACCTAAATCTTTTATTCAAATTGTTTGATGGAACACAGTGACAGGTTGTTGTTTTTTTTGGTCCACACTGAAAGCGAGAATTTGCAAACATTTACATTTATTCCATTTATTAAAGCTTTTATCAATAAATGCAGTCAATTCAAAGGAAAATAATGCATGCAGAAGCAAGAGTGAGCATGCAACACAACATAAGCATCAGTTATTAGTTTTTTATGTACTAGAAAGACAAAAACTGCAGCTTTTTTATTTAAAGTTAAGCAATTGCATATTGTCGTAGTTACTCTGCCTTTTAATTCAATAATCACGATCAGACTGGAGGTTTAGACAACACAATCTCATGGCAATTCGTAACTTTTTGATTTAGTGGCTAATTCGTACAAATTCGTACGATTTGCTCATTCGCCAATGACGGTTGGGTTTAGGGGTGGGGTTAGGTACCACGCCTCCTTTTAAAAATCATACTCGTACAATTTCATACGAATTAGCCACTAAACTGTCAAAACGTAAAATACTTATGTTTTCTTGTGAGATCAGGCTGGGTTTAGAATACCAGAAAATAGACTTTATTTAAACATAAAGCCGAATTTCTTCTGTGTCTCTGAACTAATGCAAACAACTGTAAATTCACTATGGTTTAAGAGTTTATCATTTCTTTTTGGAGAAATGGGAATGGGTTAGGAAATCGCACGACATACATTTTGCCTGTTGTTACTTGAATTGTTCAGAAACACTAGGTAAGTGGGTAAGTGCTGCTTTTTTGTATTTTTTGTTTATTATTTCAGGGAGTGTACTTTACTGGCATCACATACGCTGAAGATTTCGGTTTCTTTTTCGCATTTTTATTTTCTAAGGATAAGTTTAGAGGGGATCTTGTGTTCTAGTTTATGTGGCTTTTGTTTTGTTTAGTTCTTTGCTTTGGCGCCACTCTAGTTACTTTTTCCCTCCTGTAACTTTTGGTTTGATTATATTTCGTTGATTGCTTCTATTTATTTTCATATGCACTGCACAAAGCTCATACATGCCTCTCTTTTTGTTGGCTTCATCATTTTTCCTTTTAGAGGAACAAACGACTTAAGTGTTGAGAATGTGTTTCCTTGTTTATTTGCATCCAATTTCTTCAGTAATAATATAATATTCTAAATGTTACGTTCTCAGTCCGTAGACAACTTATTAAATCGTAACATCTGAAAACAGCCCTTTAGGACAACCTGAAGTCTCCCCTAGACCACCTGAATTGTATGTATATTGTATAATTGTATATATATATACAGGTATATATGTATAATTGTATATATATATTGTCCCACCTCTGTGTGTTCTCATTTTAGCTCTGACCATCTTTGAATAAGTTTTTACTTTACTGAAAGGTTGGGTGTTTAGGTGGTTCTGTTATTCTTGGCCCTGCACAGTCTGCTTGCAAAACCCTTATAGTTGTACATAAAGTTCTGAGTATCTTCATATATTGTCATGTTGGTAAAATAATTTGATAATATATCACTTATTTTCCTTAATACCTCTTACAGATATAGCTTCAAATGGGTATTTTAACATATAATCAGTGCTTTACATATTTAGCTATTCTACAGCATAGCTTCTCATCAGTTATTCTACAGCATAGCTTCTCATAGCAGGCTCTGGCACCTCTGTGGGCTCATTTTACACACACACACATACCACACTATCTTTAGTTTACACACACATACCACAGTATCTGTAGTTTACACACATACCACAGTATCTTTATTTTAAATGCTTGCATGTTTGCTGGACACTCTTAGAGAATACAAACTGCTGCACAATTTTAGAGAATTCTTTTAGAGAACACGAAATCTTCATCAATATCTGAATTTGTCAGATATTTAATGAACAAAATATGGTGGTAACATTTTACAGTGGAAAAAAAAGTCATACCAATACATTTGAAAAGATGAATTGGGTTAACTTAAACATTTTAAATGTAAAAGAACATTCAGGGCAGCGACTCATTTTTTAAACAGTGTGGGTTTTACACATAAATCTACAATAAAATTAACTTCCTTATCGTACTTGCTAGTAAAAAAGAAACAGTTATTTCATTGACAAATCAAAATGTGAAGTGTCATGCTATGAATTCTGATATTGTTTATTTAAATTGTCCACCTATACACCTATGCCCTGTATTTGAGCCCAAGCCCGTCGGGCCCTCCTTTTTTATGCCTCTAAGGCCGGGCTTCAGGCCAATTTTCATGTCATAGCTAGCATGCGCTTCGGGCCTCCTTAAGAAAAAACGTTTTTTTTTCATTTTAATGACTTCTAATGCTTGCAGCCTGGAAGCGCCAGTGATGCCTTGCACATAAAGATTTCCAGTCACGTGCAATGGAGAACACTAAGAGAAAAATTGCCAATGGCAAACTTAAACCTGTAAAAAATGCTAGAGGAAAGGCAAACTTCTCGTCAACTTTTCAGATTAAATCATGAGCCAACTGGTTATGCACAATGCACAACTTATAAGTTGAGTAAACTCACTGTGGACCCCACACTGCTTGGATATCGATGACACTTAAAAAACTAAAACTTACATTTAAAAAACAAACAAAAAAAATTCTCTAAATCATTCTTATTTAAAAAAAAACTAAAAAACATCAATTTTTAATTAAATACAAATCTGGTCTATTTTAATGGCTGTAACAGCATATGCTGTTTGGTGGGAAAAAGGCGGGCTTCGGGTCGGACTTGGGCCAAAAATTTTGATAAGCTGTTGGACAAGGGCAGGGCTACATCCTATGTGTCTCGGGCCAAGGCAAGGCTAGGGCTTCGATTTATGGCCCGTGCAGGGCTCTAATACCCAGGGCTTAATTTGTGCCGGAACAAGCCTGATCCAGATCCGGCACCTCTGAAATCTGATCCAGCACCTCATTTTACCGATCCCCCTCCTCGCACGCAACCTGCTCTTCACTTTCGACCGTGACAAACCCACATCGCTTTCGTTCGCTTACTGTAAAATCAAAATTAATGTCAGATTAGATTTTAATTACCAAATATAAGAAAAATGACTGTTAACTAATAAATAATTTACTGTAGCATTTTTACAGTCTTTTAACATTAGGGTCACAATATTTTTTTACAGTGTGCATTTAAAAAAGTGTGTACACAATCAAAATCCCCAGATATTAAATTATCGCTACCTGCACCTGCCTGCTTTTTAAACTCTGTAATCTGGATCACTTAAGCATAGCTTTAATAGCAGCACTTGTAATGAGAGGACATGGCAACGCTTCAAGAGCATGTTCAGCAAAACATCCTTTCAAACATAAACAAAACACAGCACCTCTGTTGATGGTAATTTACTTAAAATCTCAAAGCATTTACTTGCAATATCACTTTGTTCAAAAATAGCAGATCCCAATTGTGCAGAAGATTGCCATAGTTAAATGTTGTCAATCATTGCAATTTCAGGACTGATTTTCCACAGATACGAAATTATATTCAGAGCATTCATTCCTATATTTAGAGTGTGCACATAGTGAAACAGCTTATATTTAGACAGTAAAGTAAAGTGCTCCTCCAAAACTCTGTCTTCAGCAATTTTGCGGGAGATTGCAATGTGTTTTGCTGTTGAGGTGAAGGTTTGGAATTAACTTGAGCGCTGAGGGACAGTGAATGTGAAGGTTTCAGAAAGTGACCTTGTGCTTCTCTATAATGGATCCACCGGACTCATTCATTCACTGACCACGAGGGACCGGAGAGAACTTAAGTGTTTAGATAAGAGGATGCACACTTTAAACCTGTCCTGTAAGTTACCGTCTGAGTCTGCAGTTTGATGTCCAGATGACAAAGTGCAGGAGGTGGAGGACAAAATGTAGGACTCTGAAGTAATTTAAGTTTGCAAAGTCTGATGTAGATTAAGTTTTAACATCTTAACGTCAGTCAAAAACACACCTGGCTGTAATTTACTAGTGAAGCCAAAGATGCTGATTAGCTGATTCAGGCATGTTTGATTACCGCTGGAATTAAACTCTGCAGGAAGGATAAATCTCCACAGGAGCTGAACTGAGAGCCTCTGCTGTAAACTCTGTCATTATGGGATCTATATATAGTAGAAAGTGGAAATATATGGAAAAGACTGACCAGTGGCAGCTGTGGATTTATTACAGAAATATTACCGAAATTGGAACTGAATTTCATTTCTGTGAATACTAAATACTGTAGTAGGTACTAAAAATTTAATGAGCATGCACACTGTAATAAATTCCCAAAATTTCACAACATGTTACTGTCATTTTTCACAGTAGATTACATTAGTGTCACTTTATAGGATTTAACTGTGAATTTAACTGTCAGAATTTTATTGTGAAATTAAGGAAGGCATCATGATTACAGCAAATTACTGTAAAAATGGCTATACCTTTTGCATGTTAGTTATAGGAATTCAAACACTATTAATATTTTATTCAACATAGAAATGAATACACATTAACTTTTATGCAAGTACAGGCTATTTATTAATATTTAGAAATATTTACAGAATTATTGTTATTATGAAGTCCCTCACAGTAATTTACTGTGAATTTAAATACAGTAGCTTACTGTGAAAGTAATGCAATTATTAGCCAGTAGTTTACTGTAAATTTAAGGTCAAATATTTTACGTTGCAGTGTAAAAAAATTGATTTATGAAAATAAAAAAGATTGGGGATGTTTTGCTAAAAAAATATTGGTAACACTTTACTTTAAGTACCATTTCCCAGTATTAACTATTGGCTTATTAACAGCCTATTATTAAGGTATTGGCTCTATAAGTACTTCAAAAATATGACTCTTCATTCCTAATCCTACGCAATACCTAAAACAGCTACATTAATAACTAATAATAAACAGCTAATTAGTAGCTTATTGAGCTAAAAGTTTTAGTTTATGGTTTGTTAATAGTGTTAATTGTACCTTAAAACATTTTTCTCTGTTATTTTTCTTTTTTTTTAAGTAAGTTCAGTAGGTTGCTTGCTGTTTTTTGTACTTATTTCCAAAATGTATAAGCAATTTTTGAGGTAAAATCTTTCAAAATAAATTGTCAAAATATTTTTTTTTTGTAAACAAGGTTGTTAGTTAGCTAAACTAAAACCATTTTTTGTAACCAAGACAATCCTGTTTTAATGCAATAAATTGAACATTATCTAAATTAGACATATGCTGGTGCTGTGGATTAATAATGTTGAAAATAATAAGTTTCTTTCCCTGATTTTACGTTTTTGCTTCACTCAATGGCCTGAAGGTGAACAAATTAACACTTTTTTTTTTATTTTGGGTGAACCATCCCTTTAATGACGTTCTGTGGGTCACATGCATCCAAACACAAGCTTACAGTATACTGTACATGATGATCCACTGAATCACTGCAGAAAAAAACATACAAACAAACAAATAAATAAATCAGTGAATTTAGGCCCATTTGCTAAATTTAGGAAAAGCTGAGAAGCCTTAAACAGCGGCGAATGAAGTACATAAATCAAGTACTTAAATAAGAGTACACCAGTAAAATATTACTCTACAAAAGTAAAGTCTGTTCAAGTTTACTTGAGTCAAAGTACTTGATTTTTTTATGTACACCTTACTGATGAATGTTTATATTGCAAGAACATTTTCTCAAAAAAAAAAAAAACTTCTGACAAAGTATATGTTTGAAAACAAGTGAAAATAACATACCATATATCATTTGCATAGTGTATAATGTAAATGTGTTTTGACAAATAAAAAATAAAAATATCCATTATGAAATGCTTGCATTTTAAGAGGAACACTAAGCAAATTAATTAGTTCTTTAGCTATTATGTGCTGCAGTACCAAAAATACATTATTTTAACATTATTTATCATTTTCAAATAAAGCTTACCCTTATTTACAGAATCATGGAGACATGAGCTGTTTTTCAATTCCAAGAACACAGAAAACAAACTCGAGTTCTTGTGGAGAGCGGTCTTGCCAAGTTACTTTAGAAGAACGAACTCAGGAGACCACGAGAACAGAGAACGCGTCCTGTGAGAAATGAGATGCTGTGTTCTTCCCTGGTTCTTCCTGATTGTCACATGACCTCCACGCGTTTTTAATGGACAATTATTTAAACATTACAGCATTCATACAATGATTTATTGTTTTTCCTCTTTTCAATATAAATATACTATGCAAAAGAATCTTGCAAAAAGATCTTACAATTATATGTTGCACAATACAAATAAAAATTATGTTAATATGAATTTCAGCAAATAAACACCCTTAATGCCTTTATTAAGATAATCATGGTAATGTTTACTTTCACCATCTCATTTAGGGAAACTCCTGAGATAAATAAATTATATTTAAATTTATATTTAAATGTTAATAATAAATCTATATAAAGTGCTGCGCTTCCCACCTTCTTTATTCAGGCGCAATGACTTCTGGGACCTCTAGAGCGAGTTTTCCTCTGAAGTCTGCACCAATGCGTCCTTGATATCAAGAACCCATCCAAGGAACTTTCACACGTCCTCCGTTCTTGCGGTCTTGAGTTTTGGAACTGAACTTCGGTAGCTGATGATGATGTTACACGAGAACATGAGAACGCAAGAATGCATATTGAGTAACAGCCATGGAGACAAATTAAGGTCAAAGGTCAAATGTACACACATATCTTATTAATAGACAGGTAATACTGTAAGTAGGCCCACACGGAATCTGCAGATTGATTCCTGCAGATTTTTTGCCCATCATTGAGTCTATTCATTTACTCATGTTAATTTGAGTAGTATTTTCAGTAGTATTTACACATTATTGTATGATATTTAAATGTATATATGATTTATGTTCAACAAGTCTTTTAGTAGATATATTATAAACTTGCTTACTTGGTTAAACTTTATATTGATGGTCCTGTTGTTGAATTTAAGTTACATTGCATCTACATGCCAACTAATTCTCATTAGATTATAAGTAGACTGTCAGATTGGGATTAGGGATGGGGTTAGGGTTATTGTAAATTGGCATGTACTTGTAAAGTTTCTTATAGTCAGTTAAATGTCTGTTGAAGGAGCAGTATCAACGGATATTAAGCAGACAGCCTACTAATACTCAAATGCACCATCAAAATAAAGTGTTACCATAAACTTACTTTGTTAAGTTTATTGCTGGTTCTAATTGAATTTCCATTGTAAAGAAAAGTTAGTTTTCTTTGTTTTATGTGTGTGTTATGTTTTAGTAACTTCCCACTCAAAACTTATTCTGCATAAATCCACAGATTTATGTAAAAGCCTGTGCATAAATAGCTAAAAATTTCCACAGATTCTGTCTGGCCTTGGTAATAAATCACTAAATAATAGTGAGAATTGGTTACTGGAATTATTCAGTGCGATTTGTGAACCAGTTTAACAGGTTAACTGACAACTTGTTTACAGATCAAACACTATTCAATTTAATTCTTGATTATTTCTATAGCGCTTTTACAATGCAGATTGCGTCAAAGCTGCTTAACATAGAAGTTCTAGTAAAGTCCTGATTTCAGAGTTGAAGTTCAGTTCAGTGTGGTTTAAATTTCACTATTGAAAGTAGAAACACTGAAGAGCAAATCCATCGATGCTCAGCTCTACAAATCCCAAGCCAGTTTCACTGCTGTCAGATATCTAAGCAGGTGTTGACTATTTACTAAAGGCTATATTTAAGAAAGGTATAGTATAATAAAATGTACACTAACCATTTTGTTTTGGAATGTAGCGAACTTAAAGTAAAAGTCTCCTAAAATAAAAGTGCAGTGCAGTACAGTAGAGAAGTAGAAACACTGTCCACATTGGCCATGAATGTAGGTAATGCTGAAAGCTACAGGGGTGTCCGGGGTTATATAGGTGCAGAAGCCTGGCTGTGGAGTAGCAGTCGGGACAGGCTGACATTTCCTGTAGATGTGCAGTTTTTCAGCAGGCCCGCAGGGGAGGAGACACCGAAGAGGCCAAAGCTGAACGCTGATGCTAACAACAGGAGACAGAGCAGGCGACGTGACGTAACCTATTACACTTTAATACCTGTCTAAAACAATCTCCCTCTCCGTCACACACACTCTCACACTTCAACCCGCGAGCTCGGATCATATACACTCCCTCAGTCTGCACAGTGTAAACCCCTAAAAAGACAAA
This sequence comes from Danio aesculapii, assembly GCF_903798145.1. Taxonomy (NCBI): domain Eukaryota; kingdom Metazoa; phylum Chordata; class Actinopteri; order Cypriniformes; family Danionidae; genus Danio; species Danio aesculapii. The sequence goes on from NC_079438.1 coordinate 40,162,558, forward strand.
AACACACACTCTCTTACGCACAAACAAATGGCAGACCCCGAAATATGTCAGGTCAGGTCACGGTTTGTGTCCTGGAGAGATTATTGTACGTGCCTCTGTTACATACGTGCCGGGTTCATTAATAATGTACACAAGTAAAGCTGTGCACGTTAAATAATGAGGCGTTTGAAAGCTGTGTTGCGATGAATAATTACTGAGAGTAATGCATTTATAATGATGCCAAACATGAATATCACCCTGGTTGAACGCTAAGCCACTTTCTTTCTGTCTGGTTTTTGGCATAATGGCCGTCTGTGATGTGCTTTGTTATGATTCATGGGTAAATATCAATTGTCAGAGATATGTCTGAGTCACATTTTATGAATTTATTAACTTCCTAGCCTTCTTGTATTGTAGTAGAATGAAAATAAACTATTTAAAATGTATTTTAACAACTGTTTACTACTATTTAAAAAAGTCATTGTTAAAAGAACTGTCAAGACTATTATCTGTATGATATTATAATAATATGTTCTAATTTGATCCATAAGGATTTCGTTATCTTGCAAATTAAGTTTCCTATGATAATAACAATGGAACGGAATGGAATTGGAATGGAACAATGTTCTCCCCGAGCTTATGTGGGTTTGCCCTGGGTGTCCCGGTTTCCCTCACAGTCCAAAGACATGCGGTACAGGTGAATTGAATAAACTAAATTGGCTGTAGTGTATGTGTGTGAATGAGTGTGAATGTTTCCCAGTACTGGGTTACAGCTGGAAAGACATCTGCTGTGCAAAACATATGCTGGATAAGTTGGCAGTTTATTTCCCTGCTGCGACCCCTGATAAATAAAGGGACTAAACTGAAGGAAAATGAATGAATGAATGAATGAATGAATTGTCAGTACTGTAATGTGGAAGGTTAATGTAATATAATCATTAAATCAATATAATGTAATATTATAAAAGCATCTATCAGTTTGATCTTTAAATATAATATTTTAATGGCAATTAATGCAAAATGACTACTCATGATTGTCATGATCTTAATGCATTTAATTAATCAATCAATTATATCACTTATATTATTGTAAATGTAAAAAAGTCATAATTACTGTAGTTTAAAGTTAATTTTCTTCTCCCTATTTTTAGGATTATCAAATAAACAATTAAATAAAATCACACTTTTAATAATATAAATCAAGTCATGTCATGACTGTGAAAATTAATGCTAATACAATAATTACTATAATTTCATTTTATAATATATTTTTTATTTGATTCATATTCAAAAATAACTAAGCACCCAGAGTATGATATGTAGTACACTGAAATGGCGAGAGGTTAAAAAAAGTTTAGAAACTTTTGTTGACAAAGTTTATCAAACGTTGATGAAATCATTCATTCATTAATTTTACTTCGGCTTAGTCCCTTTATTATCAGGGATCACCACAGCAGAATGAACCACCACCTTATCCAGCATATGTTTAATGACAGCAGATGCCCTTCCAGCTGCAACCCAGTACTTGGAGTAGTATTTATACTATAGCGCATGTATTTGGCCTGTGGGGGAAATCGAAGCACCCGGAGGAAACCCACGCCAACACGGGGAGAACATACAAACTGCACACAGAAAAGCCAACTGGCCCAGCCGGGACTTGGACCAGTGACCTTCTTGTTGTAAGGTGACAGTGCTAACCACTGCTCCACCATGTCGTCCCTGAATAGAATATTTTAATGGCAATTAATGCAAAATTATTAATCAATTTAAATTATTATTATTTTATTATTAATTATTACATTTATTTTTATTTTAATGCAATTAATTAATCAATTAATTAATATTACATTTAAATGATTGTAATGGATTTCAAATAAACAAATAAATAAAATCCCATTTTTATTACTATAAATCAAGTCTCGTCATGACTATGTGTAAATTAAGGCTAATACGATTACTATAATATCATTTTATAATAACATATTTTATCTGAATCATATTTAATAATAACTGAGCCCTCAGAGTATGATAGGTAGTACACTGAAATGGTTGGGGGTAAACTGTTGATTAAAGTGTATCAAGTGTTGATGAAGTCAATAAAGTAATTGTTTATCTAATGGTAAAACAAGTAATATACACTCAAAAAAACTATTTTTGCTGCTTGTTCAAACTACTTATTTAAAATTAGCTGAAACAACATTTGGGGGGATATTTAATGGTTTTATGTTCAATCTATTTAAATTAGTGACTTCAACTTATTGGATTTGTGTTGGGACAACTTGAATGAATTGTGTGGAGCCCTGCATTTTTTTACAGTGTAATATTATAGTAATGTTAGTATTTGTTCTTTAAAGATTCCATTGACATGGCAATTCACTTTCTCTCCTATAATCCATCCCATAATTTTATAAGGAAAAAAATATTGACTCTGTAATGTGTAATGTGAAAAATAATTGTAATATGATCATTATTATTATTGATATATGCTTATAAAATATAATTAGATTTGATCTATAAGAATACATTTAAGCACATTTTCCACCCATGATTTTCAGTCATCAATCAATCAATATCACATTTACATTTATGTAAATGTAAAAAGTAATTATTACTGTATAGTTTAAAGCTAATTTGCTTCCCACAATTTTTTATGATGATCATGCTAACAAATAAACAAATATGATCACATTTTTATTACCTTAAACCAACTCTACTTATGACTTTTTGAAAAATAATGCTATAAGAAACGTACTATAATTAATATAATTTAATAATTATTTATTTTTATTAGATTAATTTGATTCATCTTTACTAGCATACAGTAACTTCATTGTAAAATGTTCCTATTTGTTAATTTCATCAAACTGTAAAGACAAAACTCCTATGAATCAGAAGAGCGCACACAATCCTGATCCCACAGCTTCACCTTTCCCTTCCGTGCCATGTCAAGGGCAGATGTTCTGCACTCTTTGGTTCCCTAAAACCTTTTCTCTCTAATCCAGCAATTAACATGAATTAATTAATGATAAAAGAGACCTTGAAGAAGCTGTTCTGCCTCGTAAGTGTTCTCATCTCCTCTGAAGGTCAGTGAGATCATTAGGCTGCTTCAGATCTTAAAGCTGAGGAACACCATATAACACAACTTTGATAAGCTCTACTCTCCTTCTTCGCGGCTTTTCTTCTGCTACTCTCTTTCATATCTCATTCACGCCCTCCTTTCCTTTTTCTTTTGCCAATAAGGTTTTCTACAAAGGTCTTTATAATGCAATCAACTCAAATCCTCATGCAAACATGAAAAGATCAATTGAGATTTGTTCGCTTTCGTCGTTTCTTGAATTTTTTAGAACATGAAGGGGGCTTTCGTTCAAACAACCGCCTAAACTTCAAAAGCAACAAAATGGCCGTAAAAGTGAGAGAAAGTAACAGTAATCTTTTTTAACAAAAACAATCAAACACAAAAAAGCTAATTATATATACATAATAATACATACAACATGAGGATTTTGAAAGAATGGCATATTAATATCCAACACAATCTCACGGCAATTCGTAACTTTTTAATTTAGTGGCTAATTCGTACGAATTCGTACGATTTAATTCGTACAATTTAGTACGATTTGCTCATCCGCCAATGACGGTTGGGTTTAGGAGTGGGGTTAGGTGCTACGCCTCCTTTTTAAAATCGTACAATTTCGTACAACTGAACTCGTACGAATTTGTACGAATTAGCCACTAAACTGTCAAAACGTAGAATACTTACGTTTTCTTGTGAGATCAGGCTGTAATATCCTGTAAAATCCTTTAAAGGGATTCCATATTTTCTTATCTTAAATTTTCATGGTAGTTTTTTCTAAATCCAAGCAATAAGACTATTCTTGTAACCATTGTTTAAAAATAGGGCTATCTGTATTTTTCCAATGAAGCTACTTTAAGTATTGCATGTACTAAACTAAAAATCTCTCATATGAGCTATAGTATATTTTTAAAAAAAGCACTTTATAATATTTAATATACTGTACATAGTTTTGAACATTTTGGAATATTCTGTTTCAATAACATGGATAAAAGTTTAAATCTTTTTCCCAAAAATATTCAACTTGGGGTCGCTTTATATAAGTAACTGCATATCTAATTGCCTCTTATGCATATTGATCATAAATAAAGTAGGATAACCAGACATTCCTAGGGCATTTCCATATTTCACCTCTATTTTTCGTATCCCAAATCATTATTTTAAGTGTTTTGTGATGTGTTAGTTATAAAGAGCATATACAATCTATGTTCATGCTATTATGATCTATTCCATTACTTGCCAGTACTTCATTTCTAACTACTAGAACTGTACATTTTCATTAAGCAGTAACTTTTCAAGAAGAATTTATTCATTTGATACTTGTATTTACTTATTAACTATTACAAACACTTGATAATTAGTATAAAAGTACTTATTCAACAGATATTAGATATTATTCAAAATATATTCAAAATGTTACTAGTAATGTTTTTATTTGAACTCTACTGTGGCCATTCTGACTAGTCATAACATACAATTACTTTTAAAATAAAGTTTTTATATCTAGAAATGTATAAATATAATGTATAAAGAGGACATCCAGAAGAAACACTGTCTGCGCCGAGCACGCAGTATTCTTAAGGACACCTCTCACCCTGCTCACAGACTGTTTTCTCTCCTGCCTTCCGGCAGGCGATTCAGGCTCCCCGGACAAAAACCAGCAGACTGAGGAACAGCTTTTTCCCCAGAGCTGTCTTCCTTTTGAACTCTGCCCCTCACTGACTCTTTTGCCCCCCCCAATACACCCCCCACACTCCTCTAACTTATACTCCTCACAATCACTGCACTATTTAACATTTGCACATTTAAAGTTTGCACATATTCATATTCATTGCACTGATTCATTTACTTGAACTGGACATACCCACAGCACATGGACATTTGTAATTATGTTTATCTATCTGCACACTTCTGCTATTAATAGCATCCTGTACATATATTAATTTATTGTAAATCTGTTCATAGCTAATACAACCTGTATATAATGTTGATAGTACATCCATCTGTAAATATCACCATAGTTTTTCTATAACTGCACTTTATAACTTATACCTGCATCCTGCACTTGCTGCTATTGCACTGCTGGTTAGACCGAAACTGCATTTCGTTGCCTTGTACTTGTACATGTGTAATGACAATAAAGTTGAATCTAATCTAATCTAATCTAAATTGTTACAAATTTTAACCAATCTAAAAAATAATTTTTTAAATACATTAATTTCAATAAAATAAATGTGCAAAATGTGAATTTGATAATTATTTGTGAATAAAATGTTTGCAATACAAAATAAAGAAATTAATAATGTAGTTCTTTGGTGTATTAGTTTAATCTTTATTGTAACAAATAATATTCTGTAATCAAAAGGGACATTAAAGGAACAGTACAACTTACTGAGATGTAGCGCATGACATGTTATTGCTGAATCAGTGTTTCAAGATAATGACTGTAACAATTTGTAAGCATCATACAACACCAAATCAGAAGTAGGAACAGTAATTTGTCAATTCAGATAATACAACAAACATTATTTAATGTGTTCCTCATGATTTCTATTCTTTGTTTTGTTTTGTTTTGTTTTGTTTTGTTTTGTTTTGTTTTGTTTTGTTTTGTTTTGTTTTGTTTTGTTTTGTTTTGTTTTGTTTTGTTTTGTTTTGTTTTGTTTTGTTTTGTTTTGTTTTGTTTTGTTAAACCCATATTCAAATTTTGCTTCCTGCAACACATTTCAAAAAAGTAAAGCATTTACCACTTTCTAATGATGGCATTCCTTTTCACAACACTTAAAAGACATTTAGGGCTGAATACTAAGTGATGAAGTGTTTTAAGAGTAATTTTGTACCATTCTTCCTGTAAATAAGCCTTTAGGTGACCAATGGTACGGGGTCTTCATTGTCGCATTTTGCACTTCAAAATGCACCACACGTTCTCTATTGGAGACAGGTCGGGACTGCAGGCAGGCAAGTCAACTATCTCTATCCTCTTCCTCTGCAACCAGGACTTTGTAATGTGTTCAGAATGTGGTTTTGCATTGTCTTGTTAACACATGCATGGGCCTCCCTGGAAATGAAGGCAGCATACATTTACATTTACATTTAGTCATTTAGCAGACGCTTTTATCCAAAGCATATTGTGCTTCAAAATCTGTGTATTTTTTAGAATTAATGGTGCCAGCACAGACGTGCAAGTTACCTTTGCTAAGGGAACTGACAAAACCCCATACCATGATAGAAACTGACTTTTGAACTTGTCGCTGGTAACAGTCTAGATTATACTTTTTATCTGGTCCAGAGCACACTGCATCCATTTCTCCCCAAAAATACCTAAAATGCAGATTCACCCGAACACAGTACATTTCCACTGAGTGATGGTCCATACCAGAGAAATTGATAGCACTTCTGAACACTGTTAACATAGGGCTTCCTTTTGGCACAGTATGGTTTTAACTGGCATTTGTGGATGTAAGTACGTATTGTGGTACTTGACAAAAGTAGTCCTGAGCCTTGTGGTGATATGGCTTATAGATGAATGAGGATTCTTGATATATTGCCACCTTGATATATTGCCACAGAAATCACCGTTGTTCAGCTTAGGCTTGTGCTAAAATGCACTGAAATTCTTCCAGATTCTTTGAATCTTTTAATGATGCTATGCACTGTTGAAGGTGAAATTTCCAAATATCTTCCTATCTTTCTTTGAGGAAATTTTGTTTAAACATTTCAATAATTTTCTCATGTGTTTGTTGGCAAAATGGCAATCCTCTGCCCATCTTTCTAAAGAACTAGACCATTCTTGGATGCTGCTTTTGTAGAAAATGATAATTACAATCACCTGTAGACATCACCTGTTTCAAATCACATCATTATTTAACCAATATACCTGATTACTAGCCTAAACTACTCCTGTCCAAACTTTTTTATGTGTTGAAAGGACCAAAAAAAGGAATACATGTTCATTTAAAAAATAACTATAAAAATCATGAGGAATGTTGTATTTTCTGCAATGAAATACTCAGCTTAAATTTAGAAATCACTCAACTTAAATTTAGAAATCACTAGAAATCTTAGAAATCTTAGAAATCTTTAGAAATCTTTTTTTATTTGCGTTTTCCATGTCCCAACATTTTTTGATGTGTATGGTTGTAATTCAGTATGCAAAACTGTGAAGTCAGCAAGAGAAAAAATATTGTGAGGAATATTTTATTTTGTTATTTTTGTCACCCTAATCATAAGTCAGAAAACTGAGCATAGATGCATACTACTTTAATGTGACTTTAATGTTTACTTAAAAATATGCCATTAATAACAGTTAATGTGCAGTTTTGTAGCTCTCTCTCTCTCTCTCTCTCTCTCTCTCTCTCTCTCTCTCTCTCTCTCTCTCTCTCTCTCTCTCTCTCTCTCTCTCTCTCTCTCTCTCTCTCTCTCTCTCTCTCTCTCTCTCTCTCTCTCTCTCTCTCTCTCTCTGGCACATTGATTCCTCCATGCACTGAAGCAGAAGAAGTGCAGGGTCGGTCAAGAGGAGACTAAGTTGGCTTGAACAGTATAAAAACAGGATTCTCATTGCTTAATGACCTCTTCTGCCCCCTGGTGTTCAAATAACATCTGACTTCTGTAGACTTGGGCAGTTTTAAGGCCAGATTCACATTTTTTTCTCTCTTTTTCACATTTTGAAAAATACCTAGATATAGAAACACTTAATGGATGCCGAACATTCACATTTCTTGGCATCTGCCCTTAATTTAAATGCATTTACTGGATGAATATAAAATGTTGACCAAGTTCACCTGGAGTTCAGCCCAGAACTGGCTCTGACTAATTCAATCTCATAGCAGAGTCAAACAGGCATAACATACTAAAACTTAGAAAACTAGCTCCTTTTAACTTAATGTATCTTTAGTTCCCCTTTCCTCAGTGAACTTGTAAGAGACAAATGGGAGACTTAAGTGATACATCCTTTTCATGCACAGGCCATCTCACTGCAGGTCTAGGAACATTATGAAACAATTATTAAAATATTTTAAAGCACATCTAAATTACAGATAATATAATATAATATAATATAATATAATATAATATAATATAATATAATATAATATAATATAATATAATATAATATAATATAATATAATATAATTTAATATAATATAATATAATATAATATAATATAATATAATATAATATAATATAATATAATATATCAGTTGGTCGCCACAGTAGAATGAACCATCAATTATAACATAACAACATACAGCATATAGCATAACATAGCATATAACACATAGCATAACATATATGATTAACATAAATAACAACATACAATAACATATAACAAATAACAACATATCAACATAACATAAAATAACAACATACAACACATAACACATAACATATAATGTATAAAATAACATATAACACCATATAACATAATATCAAAAAACCATAACAAATGCTAACATAACATATAACATATAGCATATATCAACAGAACAAAATAACACATAACAAATATCATATCAATAACATGTCAATAGCATAACAAATAACAACATATAAACACAATACAAATAACATAACACATATAACATAAAAACATATAATATATAACAACATATAACAACAAATCAACCTAACAAAGTAACAACATATAATGTATAAAATGACATATAACAACATATAACATAACAACATAACGTAACAACAATATCAAAACATAACATAACAAACAGCAAAACATAACGTATAGCGTAACATCATCATCATAACATAAAATAACATAACACATAACACACACATAACAGCATACTGTATAACATATGACAACATATAACAAAACATACCAACATAACACAAAACAACAACATATAACACATAAAATATAACATACAATGTCTAAAATAACATAACATAATACCAAAACATAACATTACATAAAACAAATAACAACAAATCAACATAACATAAAATAACAAAACACATAACCCACACATAAAATAACAACATATAACATACGACAACATATAACATATCAACATAAACATAAATAACCACATATAACACATAAAACATAACATTTAATGTTTAAAATTACATATAGCAACATATAACATAGGCTAACATAACATTTAGCTAGACATAACATATAGTATAACATAACATATAACATAAAACAACACATAACAAATAACAGCATATCAATAACATATCGATAACATAACAAATAACATATGATAACATATAACAAATAACAACATATAACATAACATAACATAAAATAACAACAAATAACACATAAAACATAACATTTGTTGTTTAAAATTACATATAACAACATATAACATAAAAATAACAAAACAACATAACCAAAACTTAACATAACTTAACATATAGCAAAACAACATGTAACATTTACTGTGGCATAACATATCAATATAAAAGAGCACAACAAATAACAACAAATCCATAACATAACAAATAACATACAATAACATATAACAAATAATAACATATCAACATAACCTAAAATAACATAACACACACATAACATAACAGCATATAACATTTGACAACATATAACATAACATATCAACATAACATAAAATAACATATAACCCATAAAACATAACATTTAATGTATAAAATTACATATAACAACATGTAGCGTGACACAATATCATAACATAACATATAACATATAGCATGACAACATATAACATAAAATAACACATAACAAAAACAACAAATCAATAACATATAACATAGCAATAACATAACAAATAACAAGATACAATTACATATAACAAATAACACAAACATAACATGACACAACATATAACAACATATAACATAACATAAAATAACTTTTACTTAATTCAGGTTTAAATAACCCAGCATTTCTTAGAGTGTAACTTAACATAATATATAGCATAACAACATATCAATATAACATAACATATATTTTAACATTAACCATAACATATAAGATTGCATAACATCATAATCCTTTGCCCCAAACCTATAAGTCACAGGACAGACCTCACTAGCTTTTACTCATAACTGAATTTTGATGAAAAATGAGTATTGCTTTATTGTGTCTTTGCATGGCAGCATTTGTGAGCGAGTCACATTTGGGTTTTGCCTCTCTCCGTCTCAATAAAACAAAATAAAGTCTTCATCTGTGCGTTACTGCCAAAAAGTCTCAAAACATAATTTACTTTTCATCATATCTACACAGCAGAAGATATTAGGCACAGACATGATCGATCTCCAACTGGAGTGGCCAACAGTAAAGAACAAAGACTGCAGACAACAGTAAAATATGAAGTGGAAATGACACTGACGGGGAGCTAACAAATGAAAAATGAATCTCCTGTCATCATTTACTCATGCTTATGCTGTATCAGATCAACATAGTGTTCTTTCTTCAGTGAGACACAAACGAAACATCTAAGCAGAATGATTGAGTGGCTCACTTTAATGCAGTAAACATGGATAAGAAGCTAGAAATTATAAAAATCTTTAAAAATAAATGAATAAATAATAATTAAGTTTATTATGTTTCTTTATTGGTTTTGATGGTTGAATTAAGATCTTTAATATCCATGAAAATTTTTAATCTACAAAAAAGTTGGACAAGGTTTCTTCAGATTTTTAAGTTCTTTCAGGAGCTCTTCAGTAAAAGGTTCTTTGTGAAACCAAAAATGGCTCTTCAATTGTGTCGCTGAAAAAAAAAAACACTTCTTAGAAACTTTATTTTTAATAGTGAGAGTGGACTGAATTGGAGGAGTGTGGACTGAATTTTTTGCCATTATTAAATAAAAATCTTGCAAGACATTAGTGGTCAACATTTGCTCCAACTTCAAAGATTAAAAGGACTATTAAATGTCCGGAAAGCGGACAAACTCTAATGATGAAAAGGCATTAATTCAACATTAAATGCACTAAATGCAAGATTTAAAAAGCATAGCTTTAATTGCAAATGTTTTATAGATCACAAGTAATCTTTCTCAATGTCTGGAGTCAAAAGATTACATGAATAATCACACAGTAAATAGTTAAAGTGCAGCTCAGACATTTTACAAACCATCTACATTTGTGTTTTACATAAGAAAGACAGTCATGCATGCTTTACAAGGCATGAGGATAAATGACAAACTCTATAAAACAGAATTTACAGTTGCATTATAGTGTATCTCTGTAATATTACGACAGTAGGACAAGCACAATGTTTTCATCTAATGTAGTCTTTAACTGACAGGGACTCGAAGTTACTTAGTAATTTAAAATATACCAGTCAAATAATCTGTTATATGAAACTTTAATCTGAGTTCCTTCAAAAGCTTCAAACGGCTGGATATTCACTGAAATTGAGCAGAATTCACAGGCTAAGATCAATCAAAATTCAAATTAGAGGACGATTGTAATTCCCTTTGATGTTCCCCTCATTACATTTTAAAGGGTTTCTTTGGAGTTTACCATCTGCAATTGTTTCATTTTACCAGTAGATGGCATCAACAGTTAAAAGAGTAAAACATGCTGACGCTGCTGTAGAGAGGAGTCTCTGTTAAACAGGAGGAAACCTTGTCACATTTTACAATAATGTTTCATTAGTTAATGTTGGTTAATATATTTACTAACATGAATTAATAATGAACAATATTTGTACAGCATTTATTAGAGGTCATCATTTACTAATGCATTATTAAAATCCAAATGCATGCTTGTTAACATCAGTTAATGCACATGGACAACTTTATTTTCTCTAATAATGTTAGCAAAGATTAATAAATACTGCAAACAAAACAATTCATTGATTGCTCATGTTAGTAAATACATTAACTAATACAACCTTAATGTAAAGTGCTAACAGAACACCTGAATTTGAATACAGACTTTTAAAATATAGCTTTTTACATTGATGATCATGTTAAAGAAAGTCAAATGAAAATGTCTTTAAATAATAAAATGCTCATTAACCTAAGAAAAAAAATCTACTTAAAGTTTCTTTGCAGGAAAAAAAATCTAAGGCATGACTGTAAAAACACCCTTTTGAAACCTTTATTAGACTAGGTTTGATTGTCAACGGAAAAGAAAAAAATACAAGATGATACTGACAAACTTCACAGTTGTAGTACTAGCATGAATGTAAATGGTGATACAAAACAAGAATTGTGATTTAACATCAATTTAAATGTCATTACATTTTGATAAATTTTAAATCAGTCTGCACCTTTAAATCAATCAGAGAAACAGATTATTCTTGCAAATACAAAATGCCACAGGTTGTCTCCTCAAGGCCTTAAAGTCTCTATGAAAATAATGCTTGTTCTGTACTGTAATAACATTCATTCATTCATTCATTTTCTTGTCGGCTTAGTCCCTTTATTAATCTGGGGTCGCCACAGCGGAATGAACCGCCAACTTATCCAGCACGTTTTTACGCAGCGGATGCCCTTCCAGCCGCAACCCATCTCTGGGAAACATCAACACACACTCATTTACACACATACACTATGGACAATTTAGCTTACCCAATTCACCTGTACCGCATGTCTTTGGACTGTGGGGGAAACCGGAGCACCCGGAGGAAACCCATGCGAATGCAGGGAGAACATGCAATCTCCACACAGAAACGCCAACTGAGCCGAGGCTCGAACCAGCGACCTTCTTGCTGGGAGGCGACAGCACTACCTACTGTGCCACTGCTTCGCTCTGCTGTAATAACAGTATTGATTTATTTTTATTTTTTAATTCACACATTTTTGGTGTTTGTTACATGATTAGATGTTTTAGTAAGGATATTGAACTAGAAAATCCACAAGAATTGTAAAAAAAATCTAATAAAAACCACAATATCATTCACAAATATAAGCTAATAATAATCATATATATCATATATGCAGATAGATAGATAGATAGATAGATAGATAGATAGATAGATAGATAGATAGATAGATAGATAGATAGATAGATAGATAGATAGATAGATAGATAGATAGATAGATAGATAGATAGATAGATAGATAGATAGATAGATAGATAGATAGATAGATAGATCGATCGATGGATGGATGGATGGATGGATGGATGGATGGATGTTGTTTCAGATCATCAAATAAATTTAAATATGTAGACAAATTTTAACACATCATGAAGTTTTGAAATTAAGTTTTTTATTATTAAGAGAGAACAAAATACAAAACTGCATAGCCCTGTATAAAAAATATTAATGTTTTCCCATTAAACCTCATAACTGGTTGGGACACCCAGTAACAACTGCAATCAAGCCTATTCGATAACTTACAATACGTCTATTACAGTGCTGTGGAGGAATTTTGGCTGAAATGGCTGAATTTCTTTGCAGAATTGTAATTCTGCCACTTTGGAGGGTTTTTGAGCATGAACCACCTTTTTTAAGGTCTTGCCACAGCATCTCAATTGGATTTAGGTTAGGACTTATCTACTAGATCACTCCAAAGTCTTCATTTTGTTTTTCTTCAGTCATTCAGAAGTGGACTTGTTGGTGTGCTTTGGGTGCTTGTCCTGCTGCAGAATTCAAGTTCACTTCAGCTTGAGGTCACTAACAGATCCTTCAGGATATTTTGACCCACAGCAGAATTCATGGTTCCATTTATCAGAGCAATTCTTCTAGTTCCTAAAGCACAAAACAGCCCCAGACCATCACACTACCACCACCACATTTTAATGTTGGTATTATGTTCTTTTTATGAAATATAGTGTTACTTTTATGCCACATATAATGGGACACACAACAGTCCACAGAGTATTTTCTCAAAAGTCTTGTAGATGATGTTTACTGGCAAAACTGAGATGAGCCTTAATGTTCTTTTTGCACAGCACTGTTCGCAGTTTTGTCCTGGAACCCATTTCTGCCCAGTCCCTTTTTTATGGTGGACTCACAAACACAACCCTCACTGTGATTCGCAGCAGTCCATTTTTACTCTGTTTTGTTTTTGAAATTCTTTGGATCTAAGTATAAAGTCTCGCTTTTGAAGATCTTTTGGTCTACTTTACTTTGTCAGGTCCCATAGATATATACACTACATATCGCATACGGACCCTGAGCATGCGTCAGTAGCGCCGCCATATTTGTACAGTGCTCCCAGGACAAGTGTCAATCAACCGCACTAGTCAAGACAGTGTTACTACGTGAAGATGCTGGACTTTAGCGCTGTGTACGGGTGTATTAACGAGCAAACAAAGAAAACAAAGCACAAAGGCAGAACTTTTTATAGGTAAGATCTTTTTTTTTACATTTTGTGTGTTATAAACTTTTGTGATAAACAGGTAACGTTATTGATGATGATACAGTCACCTACTGCATTTACTATAAGACAAAGTAGCACCAGCTCACACTAAACACTCAGCTTATGCTAGTTTTGTTGAATAAAATCAGCAAACAAAGCAAAAGAAATATGACAACAAGATGCTACGGCAGGGGTGGGCAAACTCGGTCCTGGAGGGCCGGTGTCCTGCACAGTTTAACTCCAACTCTGATCAAACACACCTGCTTATACATAATTAGTGATCTTGGAGACACTGATTAGCATGTTCAGGTGTGTTTGAGTAGAGTTGAAGCTAAACTATGCAGGACACCGGCCCTCCAGGACCGAGTTTGCCCACCCCTGTGCTACGGTGATGGAAACTAGTATTATTGTCGGCTAGTGAAGGAGTCCTTCATAATGGAGATTATGATGATCTGAAAAAAGTGTGACCTGTGAAAAAAAAATGAGAAATCAATATGGGGTAAACACTTTTTTACACAACTGTATATAGTTTATAACTTGCATTATAAATTGTCAAAACGTCTTAAAACTAAAATGTATTAGTATTTATGTTAAGTTACTAAGTCATTGCCAGATGTATCAGTAAAAAAATTGCAAACAAGTCATTTTATAACTTTTTCTGTGACTTGTGTTCTGTATAAAACTGCAACTTCTTCCTAAATCTATCAACATGACATTTTTACACCCATTTAAATTATAGCAAAATGAATACATAAGCCATTAGACAGAAATGATACCGCAAAATCATAACACATCTCAACTGTATGACATTTATGGCTGCCTAGCTTCAATCGGCTCAATGCGACTATAAGATTATAGCACTATTATATTATAATTACTAACATCATTATTATCTGTGAAGCTGCTTTTAAAAAGTATACATAGAACAGTGTTACACACTCTTAAAAACAAACGTTCGTTATTGGCATTCATGATTTTTATTGAGACCCTTTATTGTTAGAACTGTTTCACTGCCCAAAACTTTGTTTTTAATAGAGCAAATAGCCCCCCCCCCCCCCCCCCCCCCTGTTTTTTTTATCGGCATTTAACAAGACCATACATATTTGTACACAGAGCAGAATAATTAATTATAGACTGTCTTAGTTTAAACCTACTCATACTTTCTCATAAGTCTATGTGTCATAATTTATACAATGCAGAGCAATTGAGAAATTGCAAGTTATATATAATCCCAACATAAATCCAATCATACCTTCCCACTATCCCACCTATACAGTGTATATACATTTGAAAAAAAAAAGCTTTACACTCTTAAAACTTTTCATTTTCATATTTTAATAAACAATATATGCAATAAAAGAATAAAAGAATGCAATATTTATATATGCAATATATGCAATAAAATAATTATTTATTTCTTAGTGTGAAGAAATTAGGAACGATCCAAAGAACCTTTGCCACCTTAATAAAACCTTTGCATCTTCTTTATATTATGTCCCTTTTAATTTACAAAACTATGTGTTTGTAGTAAGTAACCACAGTTTATTACTTGTACACAGTGTTAAATAGTATATACATGTGAAACACTGGTATAACTACACATAGCATATAGGTAACAACCTGAACAGCAACAGGACACTTGAAATAAAGTGTGACCGAACCTTTTTTTGCAATAAAACGTTTTTTATGGATTTTAAAATCTGTGTGAATTGGAAGTTGCTGAGACTTTTATAATTTAATAAGTTGATGTACTTACAATTGAAACAGAACACTAAGTAGGGGTGGGGCTTTCTTTTGCGCATCATGAAATGGTGGGCATGGTTAAGAGTTTTTTTTTTTACTATTTATTTAATGCTTCAAAAACATCAACAACAAAATATGTCATCAATTAAATAACAGTCCGGGCTTCTTCAGCCATTTAGTCCTAAAGCAGTGCAAGTCCTTCATCAAAGTCCCTATTCTTGTTGCTTTTAAGCCTATTGATCCCTCAGTAAACTCAAAATACATTTTCATTTAAATTTGAAATTAAAAAGGTTTACATTTACTAAATTTACTTTCGTAAATATGAAAATTTTGCCAAAAAAAAAGGTTTATGAAATAAATATTATATCATTCTTATATGTAAATTCAAAATCTGGCTTCACATTCACTTTCAGAAAATCAAAAACGTCAAGAAAACTCTAAATCAAAAGTTTCAGGTTTCACAAACAAATTTGATGTTAATATAATTCTTATGTCTTTTAACAGTTATATCACTTGTTTGCATAACTATGAATCAATTTAAAGCAGAGATGTCTAAACTAGTGTTGGCCCTTGGTAACCTTTGATTTGGCCCACCATCTCATCTGAGAAGAGAGCGAGAATGATGGATTGGGGGGTTGGGGGGAATGCCTTTAACAGAGATCTTTATTTATAATTTAACGTAACCTTTTTTGTTTGCTTGTATAGCTGAGCTTCAACAAATCAAACTGACAATAAATGATTAAATTAAATGTAAATTAATTATTTTTAAGTGTTTTTAGGTGCAGCTTGTCTAGTGTAACACCATTCTGTTATAAAAGGGATTGTTTTTACTATAAGAAGTTTAGTATAAAATTAATAAATATTCTGCATTAGTTAATATAGAGTAATGATTTCTAGTTATTTTTTTATTTTAAATAAATGAGAAAATCACCAAATGGCAACTTTAATGTAATAGAGTTTGGAATATTTAACTTCGACCCACCAAGCTCAATCAAGACTGGTTTTTGGCACTTCATAAAAAAAGTTTGGGCACGCATGGTTTAAAGGTAATGTCTCTTATTTTGCTTGTTTCTAAAAATTAGCGGGGTAATAACTTTTTGCATAGAACATCATTTACAAAACCATTCTAGTATGACAGTAAATAAGCACAATTACAAAAGGGAGTGGTTAAGACTATTGTGGCTAAAACCTTCAAACTGACATCAAAAGAGAAATACGGCCTCTCCAAATGCAGAAGCAAATAGTCAGATTATAATAAGATTACCAATACTGTATTTTTAGTGGATAAACTTGCAGGGATTAATTATTTACCAAAAGAACAACTATGTGCACTAGCAAAATAAAACCATTTTTTATTTCACACATACTTTAAAGCAGAAATGCCCAAACTAGGATGCTCAAAGGTAGCCCACGTTAACCTTTGTTTGGCCACCCATCACTTCTGAGAAGAGAGGAATAATGAGGATGGTTTCAAGATTGTCAGTTCAAGTTTAATGTAACTCTTTTTGTTTGTTTGTTTGTTTGTTTGTTTGTTTGTTTGTTTGTTTGTTTGTTTGTTTTATTATTAAAAGCTAACTGAAATTAAATGTTTCAATTAAATGGTATAAATGAATCAGATTTAGTTTAAATGTACATACTGTCACCCAACAATCCAGAGACTTTGGTAAGCAAATCAAGGCAAAGGTAGATTCTGCTTGACTGGTGTATTCAGCATTGAATTCCACTGTGTTATAAATGTGATTGTTAAGTTATACTGCATTAGTTAATACCATTTAAAGTAAGGTTTTCTATCATATAAATATTATGAAATAAATTAGGAGCTCATCCATGGCAACTTTAATGTAATATACTGTAGTTTGTTATATTTACCTTTGGCCCACAGCTCTCAGTGATATTTAGTCTTTGGTCCTTCATACGAAAAAGTTGGATCACTCCTGCTTTAAAGGTTTCAGTGCCAGTAAAGAATCTTTATATATAAAAGTGAACATTTTGGTTCCCCCTCTCTAAAATAAATACATTTAAACACAACCATAGTTTATAACAACATTTAATGCACGGCTAGAATAAGATTGTTCTTGCTCAAACAAAATTTGACAATTCCTCTCATAAAGGCCTCCTTGCACACAATCATTCTCCAACTCAGAGATCCTGCAGGCTCATTTGTTCAGCTTTCTCGTCAGGTTTTACTAACAGCTATCGTTTATTTTGATTTAATTATCTGCATTAAATAATCTAAATTCATTGTTGCAATGGAATAAATAAATGAAACGTCCACATAGTCACCAATCCATCCACTAGGTCAATATCTACTTGTGTTCAAAGGCGTTTTTGAGTTGTATTTCTGTAGTCGTGAGCAGTGACACGAACTGTAAGACTAACGGCGCAGCTCTGCATCTCTCCGCTGTTTTATATTGCAGCTTAGGCTCATAGCTTCTGTCAGCATCAACACGTACGCACACGGTGAAGGGTATCATTTCACGAAGGGAGTGGCCGATGCATTTCATTAATGAATAAATGGTTGATGTTGGCATTTTTCAGTGGCTGTGCAGCACGCAGGGCACACGTGCATCCCGCTGCGTTTCTGTTACGCAAAGGTAGATTTTATATCTGATTAGGAGGTATCGATAGCTGAAGCAGATGTCTGAGAATGAATGAATGGTTGCTCTATACTGCACATATGATCGGTGATGAGAATGCAACAATACTAGATAATTGTATTTATGTGATCAGTATGCATGTAACGCTTCAAATGCAACCGCAAAAATAATAATAGATAAGTAATAAGAAAAACCTTTGTCCTTTGTTTCTATACAGTACTCTCTTTATAGCAGAGAGCTCCCATGCACTAAAACACGCGAGGACTCACGAGCTCTCCAGACAGATGACTGCTCGCGCTCGGCACTTTCTATTTTTGTCCTCGTGGCGCTGTTTCTGCTCTTACTACCGTTTTTTGATTGCGGGCGGGAATAAAACAAACCGGAGAACGCTCTCCTCTGCTCTGTCCCTCACTTTGATATTTATGTAACCTTGCCCGCTCCTTAAAATAGTAGTAAAGTCGTGCCTGCTCGTGCGCCACTCGTCCTTCAGAGCTTAACGCTTTAGAAGAAAATGAGCAAGGAGGGGAAAATGAGGAGGAAGACGAAGAAAAAGAGGAAGACAATGTAGGGGGGAGGGCGTGAATCAGAATATTATGGATTGATACAAATAGTCGCTCGCGCCAGCCCTCAGCCAGAGTTGAATTAATGTGTTACTATTTTTGGAACGCCTGTGTTTCCAGGGGAAACCTAATGACGCAATGACGTCAATGCAGGTCAACAGCAGACTGGAGGAATTGAGCGCTTCCATTAGATTTTGCAGTATTTTCCAGAAACGCGGAAAGGACAAAATGGATTAGTTTAAATGTAGTAAAATTTGTAAAAATGTCATTTGAAAACATGAACGTGAGAGGAGCACGCACGAATTTATTGGAATTGTTATTACAAAAAAAAAAAACCAAAGGAGGAAAAAAAACCAGATCTCGCCTTCCTTCAAGCATCGCTCACACGGTAAGTCTGACATCTATTTTCTTTTAACGCTCACGGATTCGCGTTTTCTCGTGTCGCCCCATTTAACGATAAGCATCGATCATGTATTTCTGACTTTCTGACAGCCAGTCTGATGCATGTTCTGTCTTCATCTGTTCACTCAACACATGCAGAAAACACCCTGTTTCAGATGGTCTCTGTGGAGCGGGTAGGTGAGCAGCGGTTATAAGCGCCTATAAATGAGCTATAACGCGCGTGCTTCGCCCTGCGTCCCTTTGCGCGCTTTTAAAAGCTATTTACTGCCATTACAACTGTTGACACGTCCATCATTTCGCACTACTTCTTCATTCTTCTATGAAATCATCTAACGCCACTTTCAATTTTTTAATTGCGTTTTCCAAATGCTGACTCGTGACTGGATATTTGGCTTTAACTTCGTGGTGTGGAACAGGCGCCTACGAGGTGTATGCCGTGGAAAATACAATGCAAAAGCATAATATGTTAACAATCTAAGTGCTTTTATGTGTCTTTTGAGGTGTGGGTCAGCAGCATGTATTGTGCTCAAATAAATAGACACCCATATAGGCTTCCATAAACACGATTTACGCCCAGTATTAGACCAAACCGACCGGGGCGCAAAGAAAACATTAGCAACAAGTACTATAAGGATTGTATTAAAATGTTCAACTTGTATAAATAAAACTTTACCCTATAAACATGCACTGCAAGCAAACACCCAATAAAGGACACGATTACACACAAGTGCACTTGAGATGAAAAAAGAGGAAGCAAAAAAGTGATTTTAATATTCTCTTGTGAAAAAAAAATCTCATTTGAATAAGTTCACTCTTATGTTCCAGATTACAGAAGCAGTTTTCTAATCATCGCCGTGACGAAAACCCCTTCATTCCCCTCGTCTTCCACAAACTGTGGGTGTGTGCAACACAGGGCGTTCACCGCGGCGGGTGAGTTTCAGCACCGTGGACAGCAGCAGCAGCCGGTTCAGCACCATGGACAGCACACGTTTAATTAAACACGCCTCCTTCAATCAACCCGAATGCACTACATGGGCGTTTATTTTTGTGTTTTTCTATATCTATTATTGATAGTCATACATACAAACACAAGACACGATTTATGATTTTAGTGGTTGATTTCTAGACAATAAACCCGCTAAAGTCGTTAAAGGAATCGTGGCAGAGGCACAATCAGAAAAGGGAGTAGAGCGCGCATGGGAGGGCGACACTTTTACACATATGACGCATTTAGTGAGGTAAGCCTAACGGATGCCTACGTCATCTACTCCGCTGGATCCCAACCATCTTTGGCCAGGGTAACAAATAAGACGCAGGACACAATGCTGGTAAAGGATCGGATTAAAGGGCGTTTCACATCCGACACCTGACGGTCTCAGGGTGCGTTCTGGCAGCATTTCACAGATGAAATTATATTTGCGCAAATGACAGTGACGAATATGGGCTTCAGAAATTTGCGAGGTGCGTAGTTGGTATAAGTGGACTAACCTGTGAGGCGTGAAGTTTAGTATGCGCGTCATAAAACGCAGCACTTTTTGGAATAGAGCATTTGCGTCACAATCAAATAACGCAAACAATCACGAAGCCCAGTTTGTGAAATTTAATAATTTTCACTAATTGTAGGAGTTTAAATCGCGACCTTTATGTTTCAAAATGCAAACCTATTCTGGGCGGATGAATGTGTGTGAGTTTGTGCGTTTTTAGGAATCATTTCTTAATGAAAGAACCCTGGTATTCACTATTCTCTCTCCCCCTCTTTCTCTTTCTTTGTTCAGATTTACGAAGCTGATTTCCAGGTCCTTGCCTTGTCCTTTTCAGGTCTTTTTGCGGTCTGGGCTTGCTGTTCCTTGAACCAGTAGCCAGGAAGCCCTTACCCCAAAAAGTATCTGCAGAGGACCACCACATCCAAACAGACATACCAAGCTCTCCAAGTCTCTATCTGCTAATCCCTTTTTTATAGCATACCTATGTTAGTTGTTTAATGTACTTTTTGTTAAAACACTACTTTTGTGATCCAAGTATTTATGTCTAATATCAAATTAGCCTGATGAATCTAAAAACAGCCTTTCAATTCAGTATTCTGCATAGATCTTGTAACATATTTATTAGTGTAAGTTTTTCAAACCTTTTTTGTTTTACAAGACTCCCCTTATAAAATAAAATCACCAAATAATCTAAAATCTCAACTTGAAGGGGAGTTTAAACAGAAGCATTTACATGAGTGTAGGAATTAAGGCACATCCCTCACTACAAATTTGACGCACAAGAGAAACCTCAGTCTGAATACAGTCTATACTAACTTTTGCTCGTTAGCATGGGTAATTGGTACTTTTTGGTAGATTATAATGTTTGGCCAGTCTCAATTATTGTTTAATTGAAATTTAAGTGTAAAACAAATTGCAGTGAATGATATGTGTAGTCTTTTGTATTAATTTATTTATTTTAAGGTAAACTTTCATGTGCCAAATTTTTATCTTCAAAAAGTGTTATATATATATCATTCATTTTCTTTTCAGCTTAGTCCCTTTATTAATCTGGGGTCACCACAGCGGAATGAACCGTCAACTTATCCAGCATATGTTTTATACAGCGGATGCCCTTCCAGCCGCAACCTATCACTGGGAAACACCCATACAATCTCATTCCCATGGCCAATTTAGCTTACCAAATTCACCTATAGCACATGTCTTTGGACTGTGGGGAAAACCCACGCCAACACGGGGAGAACATGCAAAATCCACACAGAAATGCCAATATTTATATATATATATATATATATATATATATATATATATATATATATATATATATATATATATATATATATATATATATATATATATATAAAACACAATAGTAATTTAATAACTGAATAAATTAAATAATTGCAGTCTAACATTTAAGACAAGGTCATGTGTATGTACCAGTGTTAATGTAAAAAAACAAGATTAAGGTGAAATATTTGTACTTTTAAAATACTATTTTCACAGCATTAAAAACGAGACATGGGCTTATTTAAACGTCTTGTAGTGAAATATAAAAGTATAGTATTTTGTACTATGCACAGTAATTTGTAGTAATTTAATATCTGCATAAATTAAATAATTGCAGTCTGACAGTTAAGAAAAGTTCATGTACATCAATATCAAGACATAAAAATTGAATTAATATCAAAGATATTTTTAGAAACATTCATTGCAAATGAATTAATCACTCCATCAAGCTTGATTTGTGCTGCACAATGTCCCTAATGCTAATAGTATATACAATAATAAATACAGTATATGTTGACATTTGGTAATGTTTGTACAGTCACACTTTAATTTGATGCTCAGGTTGTTGAAGCTGCATTGCATCTACATGTCAACTAATTCTCATTAGATTATAAGTAGACTGTTAGGTTGGGGTTAGGCTTAGAGTAAGTTGACATGTACTAGCAAAGTTTCTTAGTCAGTTAAATGTTTTTGAAGGAGCAGTATCAACAGATTTTAAGCAGACGGTCAACTAATACTCAAATGGACCATCAAAATAATGTGTTACAATGCGTTTGTACATTGATTAAAAAATATTAAACCTTTGAGTAAATGAATAAATCTTATTTTAAAGTTCATATTGTCTTAAATAAGAGTCTCAACAACATGTTTTAATGTAACTTTAATTTCACTAAGTTTAAACGTCATTATTCAAGTTGAGAAAGATTCAACTTGGTTTACTGAAATGAAAATACTTCTAAAGTTAATCTGCTTTAAAATATAAGGCAGAAACCATTTTTTAGTTATTCTATATTTGTTATCTGTTTAAATCAACCCGCATGGACTGTCATTCTTTGAATGCATTATACAAAAAATAGTACAAAAAAAAAACAAAAGCAAAAGCTTAAATGGGTCATAAAGACCTTGTATGAATGGCAGCCAGCATTTTTTGGAGCCTATATGACAGCCGTAAGATATGTGAGTGCGTTGGGTATTCAGCCAGGTCCATGGGCATCTTGCTTTTGTGCTTTTCCACCCAGAGCATTTATCCATTCAGCAGGACACCAGCTGAGTGCTCCGCTCATGTGACTCAATTGTCCGCAGGCCTTTCCGTTTTCTCCGTTCCTCTCCGGGAGACCATGCACTTTATGGAAAGGACGACCATATGTTTCATATACTGTATAAATACAGTTCAGCCAAATTAAGATTTCATAAATACAGACTATAGGTCAACAGTTTGGGGTCAGTCATTTTTTTATGTTTTCAAAAGATATTTAATATAATATATTTGGCTAACACAATTCACACCATTAACTACTGGCTTATTACCTGATTAAGATATTCACTGTTTATAAGCACTTATAAAGTATGACCTTATTTTACATCCCTAACCTTACCCAATACCTAAACCCTGATACTACCTTACTAACTATTAATACGCTGCTAATTAGTAGTTTAGAGCTACAAGTCTTTGTTAGTGGTTTGTTAATAGCATAAATTGCACATTAATATAAAGCATGACCAATATACAGTTGAAGTCAGAATTATTAGCCCCCCATTGAATTTTTTTTAAAATATTTCCCAAATGATGTTTAACAGAGCAAGGAATTTTTCACAGTATGTCTGATAATATTTTTTCTTCTGGAGAAAGTCTTATTTGCTTTATTTTGCCTAGTATTAAAGCAGTTAAAAAAAATTCAAAGCCATTTTAAGGTCAAAATTATTAGCCCCTTAAAGCTATATATTTTTTCAATAGTCTGCAGAAAAAAACATCATTATACAATACCTTGCCTAATTACCCTAACCTGCCTAGTTAACCTAACTAACCTAGTTAAGCCTTTAAAGTCACTTTAAGCTGGATAGAAGTCTTGAAAAATATCTAGTAACATATTATTTACTGTCATCATGGCAAAGATGAAAGAAATCGGTTATTAGAAATGAGTTATTAAAACTATTATGTTAGAAATGTGCAGTAAAAAAATCTTTCCGTTACACAGAAATTGGTGAAAAATAATGGGGGGCTGATAATTCAGGGGGGGGCTAATTATTCTGACTTCAACTGTATGTTTTCTCTCTGAATGAAAAATGATATTTTTCCCATGATTTGAAGCTGGTCTGTCTGTCTGTCTGTCTGTCTGTCTGTCTGTCTGTCTGTCTGTCTGTCTGTCTGTCTGTCTATCTATAAATGTCTTTACGTTCACTCTTGAACAATTTATTGTTATTGTGTCATTGATGAATAAAAGAAATTGATTAATAAACTTTAAATGGTACTTTATCATATTTTCCAAAACAAAATTTGAAGCAGTCTAATCATTATCAACACTAATAATAATTTCTTTCTAAACATAACACCGTCTTTCGGATGAGACGTTAAACCGAGGTCTGACTCTCTGTGGTCATAAAAAAATCCCATGGCAGTTCTCGTAAAGAGTAGGGGTGTAACCCCGGTGTCCTGGCTAAATTCCCTTTATCAGCCCTTACCCATCATGGCCTCCCGATCATCCCCATCCAGCGAATTGGCTCTATCACTGTCTCTCCACTCCACTACTAACTAGTGTATGGTGTGCACACTGGCGCCTTTGTCCAGCGGCTGCCGTCGCATCATCCAAGTGCATGCTGCACACTGGTGGTGGTGTGAAGAGACACCCCCCACCCCACTTTATGATTGTAAAGTTCTTTGGGTGCATAACCATACATGAAAAATGCGCTATATAAATACACATTACAGTACATTTATATTACAACACTATTATGATGATTTCAGAAGTATCACGCGACACTAAGGACTGGAGTATATTCAGTTTAAAATCATAGTAATAAATATACAGTATATATATATATATATATATATATATATATATATATATATATATATATATATATATATATATATATATATATATATATATATATATATAATTTATTTATTTATTTATTTATTTAATTTAAAATAATAAACTTTCAATAAGAAAATAGTTATTTTAAATTGCAATCATATTTCACAGATTGACAGTTTTTATCGTATTTTTGATCAAGTAAATGCAGAAGTTTTCTTTCCAACAATTTTTATAATTCTTGCGTTCTCATTGACTGGTAGTATATGTATCAGAAACTGTTTAGCAGTAGAGGGAAGGTTTATGACATTACATTAAATTGAGAATGTAATCTGATAATTCAAAGTATTTCCTGTCTCTCGCTCTCTCTTTTTATGAATTATTTATTTTTTTTGTAATCCTCTCCTGTACTGATGACAATATGACCCTCATATTGGAGACAGGGTTAGTCCCTTTGAATTATGATCCAAAAACATGGCACACAATTTGTGTCACCATTTAGCCTTGGGAAATGGAGCAGTGCTCAGCCGATGTCATCAGCATAGGCCGTACTGTTGTGAAACCACTTTTTGGGTCTCCATGCTGTGTAACAGACCTAATGAAGTCATATTGTTCGGAGCTAATAGCTCCAGAGTTCATTTAGTTATATACTAATTTCCTATTCACAAGATTGATAAGCAATAAATGGGAAATTTGAATAAAGACTATAATTGAAATGTAGATTTTTGGTGTACAGTATTTCAGTGTTGTATGGATCATACCTTCTTCCATATCTCTCTGTCTTACTCATAGTGTCAAATACAAAAGAAAATTGAATTAGTATCATACAAAATATTAATCAAAGGTACGAGAGCTGTCACAAGGTACACATTTGTACCTAAAAGGTCCTTATTATTACCTCAGGGATACATATTAATACCTAAAAAGTACAAAATTGTACCTCTTAAATGTTTTAGGTACTATATATACTTTTGAGGTATCAATAGACCCCTTAAGTACAAATGTGTAGCTTTTGAAAAGGTGCCACCCTAGTGACAGCTCTCATACCTTTATTTCTGAGAGTGTATACAGACAAGCCCTACATTATTCATACCCCATAACTACTACTTATAAATAAAGACCATTCATGTGTGTAAACAAGTGAAAATACCATTGTATTCCACTGTATAAAAATTAATAACTTTTGTTGAGAATAAAACAATATAAAACAGACATTGCACGAGCAAAATGTGTTTACAAACCAATATAAAGGCCAAATACCTAGTATACTATGCAGATACATATATTAATGTTATACCTATTATGTGCAGATAGGAAGACACACACTCATTCATTTGTATTCTTACATTATATTTAGTTAATAACTAAACATAATACAACATATACCATTCAGATGGTAACACACAAATAAGTAGGATTTCTGGCACTTCATACACCTTACAGCAGATTTAGTTCACAATCAAAACTAGCAATCGCAAGCTAAATGTTGATTTCTTTCACAAATATACATTCTAAATTTGGTATTAGTAACTTACTTTCCCCATCAACACTCTTATTGTCAGATTGTGAATTCAGTAATTAAAGAAAGTTAACTGAATCATAAACTGAAGGCTTGTTCTAAATCTGAATCATTTCATCTTTGCAAGTGAATTTGTTAAAAGTTAATGATTTGTTCGCAATTTAAAAGAATTGATTCATTTACTATATAAACAGCGCTAGGGGATTTTAACTT
The DNA here is from genome assembly GCF_903798145.1 of Danio aesculapii. Lineage (NCBI taxonomy): Eukaryota > Metazoa > Chordata > Actinopteri > Cypriniformes > Danionidae > Danio > Danio aesculapii. The sequence goes on from NC_079438.1 coordinate 40,189,708, forward strand.
CTCCAGTTCAAATAAATGAATAAATCTTCTTTTTTACTCCATTACACAGTATAAAATATTGAGGAGTAACACGTCCAATGGTATGCTTTGGAAAGTGGTGAAGTAAATTTAAAAGTTTCCTATAACAAAGATATAGCGTTGTTACAGTCCACAACTGTATGTTTGCGTATACTGTATAAATATATATAACATCCATTAGAGATATGTTCTGATACTACAAAAACAGTTAAAAAACATATATCGATATGTTATGCCAAATAAGACCATGCTGGTAAAATCCCAGGGAGAGCATAAAAACATATGACGCACAGCCTGCATTTTCTCCATACTGCAAATCTGGTCAGAAGAGGATCAAGCTAATTATTACTATGTTGTATGCATTATTTGTAGGTCAGATGAAGCATCTGCGAAATGGTGACTTCAAAAGCATAATACAGTAAAGGTTGTTTTTATTAGCATCAGTGGTTCCATAAACCTTAGAAATTGCACAGCTACAAAATAAAGGTTCTGTGAGTGCATTGTCATAATGATGCCATAGATTAACCATTTTGGGTCATTCTAAAAATCGTTCAGTGTAGAGGGATTTAACAGTTTAAAACAAACTTTTCTTGTAGTAAATTTTCAAAACACCCATTTTAAAATTACAAAAATACGTTGACATGAACTGAAAATGTTGCATGGATGATAAAGATCCATTGAGGAACCATAATTACCCCACCTCCCCTAAAAAAAAGCAGAATAAAGAAAGAAATTAAGTGTTGATTCTATTAAGAAAAGGTTCATTGACGTGTTCTTTAGAAAACCTTTAGACATTTTTTAAGAGTGTATGAGTTTACGGAAAGCAGAGATCTCAGTACTTTTTTAGCACTTAATAAGTAAGCAAGTGTAATTATTCAGATAAAATGAACCTTACAGCCAACTAAAATGCAGTGGTGTCTGTAAATCAGCCACTAAATAGGTTAGACAAGAAGCACAACAATCATGCATGTAAAAATGTAAACAAAAGAATGATGCAAGGTTTTATAAAACATTTAAATATTCATATAACAGCCATGGACAAAAATGGAGAAAAAAATATGACTTAGCAATTCATTCTTATCTATATTTTTTTATGAGGGAATATTTTTTTCGAAAATGTTTCGGCCTCTCTTGACCCATTTATATTTAGAGTACAGAACCATGATGATCTTCTGAGTACTCTCTTGTATTTGACTCAGTGAAGCCTCCTACAGGTCAAACCGAGCAGTGCAGTCACAAGCTTAGCCCAACAGATAGAAAGACAGAGAGCTTTCTGACAGTTTTCATCCTTCGAAGGAGAAAAATAAGAAAGTTGACACTTTGCAGATTTAAAAAAGAGTGAGTTGCCATGTCAAATAGTGTCTTTAAAAATTATCCAAGTAGATAAAATACTATACAAAGTTTTTGCTTGAATTATTAAAGGAAAAATTATATATAGTTTTATTAAATTTAATAACATTGTACTCTAGGCTTTTATTACTGTATCAGAACAAAAATTACAAAATCAATAAATACAGGGGAGACTAAATACTCCCCTGCAAATACAGTTGCAGGGGAGACTGTGTAACACTGTATCTCTGCAACAACAAAAAAGCTAATGAAAATTGAACAGATTTTCTGTTGGAGAATCATTTGTTGATCTGGGATTATTTACCTGTTCACAATTTATTTAAGACTTTTAATTTCTCTCTCTAAGCTCATTTGCTTTACCTAAAAAAGAACAATACACCAGTAAATCATTGCATTTATTTGCCAAAGATACAGTTGCAGGGTAAAGTGTGTAACAATTTGATCTATGAGGCATTCACAAATATAGACAAACAAATAACAACCAGTTGTCCAAGTGTCTACCATATAACCAAAGACTCTTTTAGATATTTTATGCAACAGTATTGTGAAATACATCATAAAAAAACACAACAAAACAAATGTGCTTTTCAAACTAGTTTCAATCTGAATGAAAATGTTAAGAAGCGGTTGCATCCTTCAGACTTTCTCCCTTGCACACATAAAGGTGTCCATATTTGGAGTTTTACATATCCTGCCTAGATCATACAGCACATGATTTCCAGATAAGACCCTCCTTCACTCCCCACCCCCAGATGTTGAACCCACAGATTTGCAATCATGGACAAAAAAAAAAGCTAAAATATTTTTCTCTGTCTACCATTTAATCTTAAACAGATGGAAGTCCAAATCGTATCCAAGCTGACTGTGCAAAATCACATCATTCCCCGTCTCTCAATCCTAAAGAAACAAAATCACATGACCCGCAAGACCACGTGGTTTATGAAAAACCAAACGCGTTTTTATTTTTCAGCATTGTCCCTCAATGATGTAATGAACTCTTCTGGTGTAGAAAACACTTGAAGAGAATTAGGAAACATACACCAGGAGAGTTTATGTGAATGCCTTTCTAATGACTCCGTTTTCTTCAATTTCATCTCATTAAAGTATATCTCACAGACTATTAAATACAGGAAATTGCTGTGTTTCCCACTGTTTTTTGCTGGAATGTGCTCTGACAGTTTATTTGCACAGTAATGATGACCAAAGGAAGCTGTGACAAATGATTATCCTCAGGGTTTGACGAATGATGCTATAAATCTGCGTAGGTCTCCTGAACTACTTTACAGTCAGACTGGATATCTGGGATTAAACCCTAACCTCTGTCAGTAAACTGAGAAGAAGGACAGGAAGCTACATGCGTCACCTTAAGATTAAAAGTACAAAAAAAACAAGCAGAGGTTTTATGAACTGTCAGCTTACGAGAAGAGAAGTTTATTATCATCAGTCATTCAGTTTTTTCAGTCATGTCATGTGTACAGTATGTACATTTTTTTCCCAGTTACATTCCACCAGTCAAAAGAAAAGCAACACAAACTTATTTTATTACTTTTTCTTATTTTATAATAACAGAACACGTTAAATAACTGAGATGCTAGCATATTATGTTGTGCCGAAATAATTAAATTAAATTAAATTAAATTAAATTAAATTAAATTAAATTAAATTAAATTAAATTAAATTAAATTAAATTAAATTAAATTAAATTAAATTAAATTAAATTTAAAAATTTATTAAATTAAACAGAATTTTATTATGAATTTTATTAATTGAATTGAATTGAATTGAATTGAATTGAACTGAATTTTATTTATTTATTTATTTATTTATTTATTTATTTATTTATTTATTTAAAATAAAATAAAATAAAATAAAATAAAATAAAATAAAATAAAATAAAATTAAATTAAAAATTGTAATAAATTAAACTGAATTTTATTATGAATTTTATTTATGAATTGAATTTTATTTTATTTTTATTTTTTTTATTAAATTAAATTAAATTAAATTAAATTAAATTAAATTAAATTAAATTAAATTAAATTAAATTAAATTAAATTAAATTAAATTAAAGGCACTTCATGATGTTGGCTGTGTATGCCACTTGTATTTCATACACTTGTATTTATACACACACTGTATTTCAGGTCCAATAAAAGTGTATCACATCTATTGCTTCCATCTTCCACATTACTGGATCTCAATGTAGCATGAATTAAAGTGTGTGAGAGCACAAAGGGGCCAAATTCGCTACCAGTAAGTGAAAACAAAAGGTCAAAGCTGGCTTTCAAATCCTCATTATCACAGTCTGAACGAGAGTGTTTATGTGTTATTAAAACATGAATTAATAGCATCTAAATTAGACTAAAACAAAAACACAACAGTTCAGAAATATAACCAAGTAGTATTTTATCCCTAAATATCTCAGACTCAAAAAAATTGCATCAAAGAGAACCCAATTAGGATTTACGGTAAATGGGCTGTTATTCACTCAAAAGCCTTTTGTTTGGCAAGAAAAAAAAACTGTCAAGTCACGTTCAGCTGAGTCGCGTTGCTCTCACACAGTAATTAAAGAACCAACAGACTGTAAATTGGAATTTTGAGGCTTTCGGTCCATGTCTGGAAACATTTAAGTCATCTGTTTATTATTCATATTTCCAGCAAAACAAGTTAAAAATACTGATGATATATACTGAACTCTAATATACTGATGAATATTGCAAAAAATAAATAAATACATAAAGGAAAGTAAATATAAAGAAAGACATACAGTACATAAAAAATAAACTTTTTCAAATTGTAATTAAGAATGTAAGAACTAGTGCTAGGCAAACATTAATCACAATTAATCACATCCAAAATAAAAGTTTGTTTTGACAAAATTTACAGCATAACTGAGTAGAGCCCATTTTGAAAATGTATATTTTTATCCATTTCTCAGTGAATATAGGCAATGTATTTTGATGCATTTAAACAAAACAGATTTATTAAACAGATATATTTATAAAAAAATATTTTAGTCACCAAACATATTTAGAAATTGAAAGATAATACAATTAAATTCAAGCAAAATAATGCAAAAAAAAAAATTCCAACCTACAAAATTTAAACTAAATTTTTCAGTTCTTTTGCTTCTCTTGATTTTTCCTCCTTTTAAAATTTGAATTTAATATTTTCTATAACATTTACATTTAGGTGTACAAGTTTTTGGACCCTTATCGTAAATTATTTTGTTGTGATAATCTCCAGATTTGGCTTCAGTATTTACTAGTCTGATGTATATGCACAAATATAATATTGTATAGCTTCCTATTAAAAATATGAATTTAAAAGATTTGTGAGGTGTGTACCCATATATGCTGAGCACAGTATGTGTGTGTATATTTAACATATACATATATATATATATATATATATATATATATATATATATATATATATATATATATATATATATATATATATATATATATATATATATGTGTGTGTGTGTGTGTGATACACAAACATAAAAAACTACATAAAACAATTTTGTTACATAGATATTTAAATTTATACATAATTCATATCATTTTCACATTCAAACACTTTCTCAAATGTATGCATGCATATGGTTATTTACATAAAGATAACAAATATACACAGTACACACACATTATAATATTATGTGAAAATAAACTTTTTATTTTGGATGTGATTAATCGTGATCTTTGCCTAGTGTTAGTAAAACTAATAAAAATAAATAGGAAATTTGGCAGTGTCAATGGGATATTACAAAAATAAATACATAATTTTAAAAAAGCAAAAAAAATATACTTAAAAATTTAGAAGTTTAAAAAATTTTAATAAAATTAATTGTCGATGCAAGGGGATTTTCTAGTAAATGCAAGGGGAAAATTTGTCATAATTCAAATTATTGATTGAATAAAGTTTATTTAAAATAATAATTACACAATTTAGAGTCCAAATGCCACTACATAAAAACTATTGTGTATACCAAAAACATATACAAAAGACTAATTTCTCTGGTGCAAAACTGAAGACATCTGGAACTACAGTATGCATCACCAACTTTACACTTATAGATCAGTCTACAACACAATATTGCATTCAGCAGTAAAGATCTATTGTGTATCAAAAGCAAGACAACTTTCTTTTCTACCAACATGCAACTAAAGTAATAAAAGTGAAGCCAATGAAACTCAAAGCACGTCATTTCCAGGAACTCACACCGAAGGGAATTACATCACAGACACACATACACTAATTCACACGCGCACACACACACACACACACACACAAGTAAAGGTATTCACACATAGATGAGAGACAGGAAACACGCATGAGCACGAACACACAGTTCGGAGCACTTCAGGAATGCATGAGTTTTCCAGCCTACAAACCAGTTTCATCCAGAGAATTTATAAAGTGCTTCATCAGCTTTTGCGGCTTCCGCTTTGATGAACTTTGTCTCTTCAATATTTGTAATTCAAATCAGAAAAAAAAAAAAGAAATGAAGCTTTGTAAGCTAAGTCACAAAGTATGAAATGATAGTCATAAGAAACATATACTGACTAATATCATGTCCATAAAAGTATTTAAGAGATGACAGTGTGCTAACTGAATAGCAGTTTTGATTTATAATGCGTTAATCATAAAGCAGCTGCTATACCTTCAGCTTGACGTCTTGTCTGAGATTTTGCCTGCGTCTGAAAAACTGCTGCCTCAGAGGGCAATAAACTATGTCTGGATCATGTCACATCATGTAAACTGAGGTACAATACCTTTATATGAAAGATTTTTAAAGGAAACATGAATGCCTATTTGATATCTTTTCACATTTTTGTGGCATATAAACAAAAAATAGCACTTGAGAGATGTTAATAGTGGTGATTCAGTTTTTCAGAATTCTTTTTTCTGCATTATGAATTTATTATGGGCTATATTAATGGATTCAGCTTTTTTGTAGCTAAGATTTTCTTTATCTTCTGTTTCTGGACTCCATTTGAATAGTTAATTAAATTTGAGTAATCAAACACCATATCAAAATATAAAAATGGTGAAAAATTTCACTTTATTCCTATTTATATAAAAAGATGTAAGAACAACTGTGTAAATGTTTCATGGAAATCAAGTTGTTATTAATAATATTATTAATTATTAATAATATTTTTGTTATTATTATTATTATTACTTTTGAAAAGTACATTTTATACTGTAGAGTGGTAATACATTCTATCAGAATTTCTTCCAGTAAAACCAAACTCAGTTGTGAAAATGCTTGAGTTTCTGTGTACATTACATGAAAAATATTTTGTTTTTCTTACATAAAACAGTGAAATGCTGGTAAAGTGATTTTCAAGGCAGCTCTGGAAATAATTACTTATGTGAAGAACCCACAGATTTATTTACTTGTTTAACTTTATTGTTTGTTTGTACGTACTCAAGTCCATGGCATTTTACATTATACAGCTACATTTGTTTTTTATGCTTTTTTCATTTTTCCTGAAATTATTATGTCACAGTGTTCTACCTACTTATTCTTCGAACAAGGAAGTTACAAGAATTATTTGAGTTGTTAAAGTTGATTTGAAATATATGTTCTGTATATTACTGCATGTTTTTATTTGCAAAAACTAAGCCAAGAGTTTCCCTTTCCTTTAAAATTTTTGTATATTTGATATTTGAAGTTTTTCCCTTTAAATTTTGTATATCCATATTTTGTATATCTGCATTTATCAACATTTATCTGTGTTAAATAAGTTTGTCACTTACATTATATTTATACTAAATTTCATATAGTTACTATTCATTTTAAATGTGCAGCACATTTACCATTCATATAACTGCATAAAACATTCCATAGCCAATAAAGACGTCATAATTGTAAAATATCAACCATATCACAGTTAATTAAGAGTGGAGTCAACGCATAAAACAAATATAAAATTTGCTGACTAATTATTCACATCATTTTCTATCATTTCTATTCTAGTCTACACTATTTTTCTATTATATGAAGCATAAATAAAGTTGAAGGGTCCACTATAAGTACTAGATTCTTTCCATTGTTTTACCACATCACAAATAACCACAATCATTAATTTAATAAATATTACTCTGGTACAAGTGCCGGATAATTTCATTGACTGTGTATACAAAACAACACTTAAGCGAACAAGACAATTTTTTTGTGGTAAAAGTTGTTCTTAATCTCTGAACAAATAAAAAAATTCAAGCCCCATAAATATCCAAACTTTAATGTATGCATATCAACATGACAAATAAAGATAAGGTCCTATAAAAGGTCAATATATTGACATATACAGCCTTAAAAGTGAAAACAAACTCCCTCTACTACACGTGGGGCCCAGCTGTCATTTATAGAGATTTATTAACCACAACTTTACTGGAAGTGTCCTTACCTGGAGCCCCTGAGTTTGATGTTTCGGACTTGTTGAAAGGGTCTTCTCTACTCTTCAAGTTCATGATGGACACAAGGGTGAACCAGAGCAGACCGGCGTCAGGGTGATTCACTGGAGCAATGAGTCAATCATCCACAGCTATAAAAAGGGAGATTCCTGCTTGAGTTTCTCAATATGCACATCAACACACCAGAGGTAAGCACTCACTCATTCTTGTCAACATGGGCACCATACATCACTATATGACCTTAAGTCTTCTTGATTGTGTAATTTGATTCCTTATTGGACTGTACTCAGCAACTTAAGTGCATTGAACTTTGGTTTTTTAAATTACACACAACTAAGGGACTGATTTAGCATAAATCTTTAATGTAGTTATTCTAATCGGGCTGAGTTAGTGGTTAAATAAACATATCTAATTGTTGAAAGCAGACATTTTAGTTGAAATTGTGCTTATTTTAAATTATTCTTAAGTTTAAATGTTGGTATTGTATTGTCTAATAATTAAAATGTATAATTATAAACTAAAAACTAAACATAAAAAAATAGTATTACATTTATTTTGTCTAAGGAATGTCTACGTGTCTATGTGTATTTATTTATTTATTTATTTTAAAGTGCACTAAATAAAAATACATGTGTTTGAGTAAAACATTATTTAAAGTGTATTTAATTGTTGTGTAAATGAGTAATGTTTAGGTTAGTTTTATTCATTATTTTACTGTATTCTACATATTGAACTTGAATATTCTACTGTGCACAACAAAATATTTGACAAAACACTATTTGATTTGGTTTTTTGCAGAAAGATGAAGTCTTCAATGTTTTTTTGCTTGTTAACATCAGCCCTGTTGGCCGTGAGCATCAGTCGACCCACGGCTCCCGAAGACAGGATACGAATCATTGCCCGAACCACCATCAGCCGAATTAAAAAAATCAAGGATGAGGTAAATGTTTTGCAACGATTTAATTCCCTTCATGTTGTTCCAAATCTTATGACTTACTTTTTTATGTGAAACTCAAAAATATGTTATTTTTAATCATCTTTAGGGACCAACAACTTTAGCCCTAATTGACTCAATATGGAGTTTATTTGCTTGTTGTCACTTTTTATTATTGTTATAAAATATAATAATAATATAATAAATAATATAATAATATAATATAATAAATATAATATTATTATTATTTTACTATTTTTTATTGTTGGCATTTGATTTAGTAGGATATACTTCTTCATTTTGGTATTTAGATTGAGCAGAAAATGGTTTTATTTATTAGACTAAAATGATTTAATGCTTGACGTTCAATACAGCTTGATATATTTTTGTATTTTTGGTATTTAGAATAGAAAATAATTAGCCTAAAATGTTTTAGTGTTGGCATGAAGTTTAAATTGATGCTTTTTGCCATTTAGATAAATTAGCATAAAATAATTTCTTTGTTTTTTTTTTATGGTATTTGGTGGGATTTTTTTAATTTGCATTGTTCATTTTTCTTTTTAGATTGAGATCATTTTAATTACCGTACTTTTTTATTTTGTCATTACATTTTACTTGATTTTTTTCTTCTTTTTCCTTTTTGTATCATATAATTTTGCTTTTCATTTATTTATTACGCCAAAATGTCTTAAATGTGGCAGTAAGTACAGCTTGATGTTGTTCTTGTTAGCAGAAACAAAACAAAGTAAAGTACATGGTGAAAATCCATGTCAAGCGCTGTAGTGTTACTAAACAAGAAATCTATTTAAATATTCATTCATTCATTTTATTTTCAGCTTGGTCCCTTTATTAATCAGGGGTCGCCACCACGGAATAAACTGCCAACTTATCTAGCATGTTATATTTACGCAGCGGATGCCCTTCCAGCCACAACCCATCACTGGGTTACACCCATCCACTCTTGCATTCACACACATACACAACGGACAATTTAGCTTATTCAATTCACCTGTACCGCATGTCTTTGGACTGTGGGGGAAACCGGAGCACCCGGAGGAAACCCACGCAAACACGGGGAGAACATGAAAACTCCACACAGAAAAGCCAACTGACCCAGCCGGGGCTCGAATCAGCAACCTTCTTGCTGTGAGGTGATTGTGCTAGCCACTGTGCCACTGTGCTGCCCATCTATTTAAATATTTTATAAAGATTCTCTCATTCAGTTGTTTATATACTTAATAACTTGTGTACTGTTGTTATTTCTTGATAAACTCTTATTTCTTTTAGTTTGGCTGGAATAAAAGTGTAACAATTTCTGTAAATATTTGTAAGAATTTTAAATAAATATTTTAATTATTAGAAATTATTCTTCTTGCTTGGCTACAGAACAAACCAAGATATTATTATCCAATAACTTGCCTAATTAACTGATCTTGCCTAGCTAACCCAATTAACTGATTTAATGAAGCCTTTAAATATCTGCACTTACTTGTATCTTGCAAAATAACTTGCAAAATATGATGTTCTGACAACATGGTAAAAATAAATTAGTTTTTGAAACTGTAATGTTTAAAAATGTGTTGGGGAAAAAAGGCTCTCAGTTGAACAGCCTTTCTAAATAAATTACCATTCATTCATTCATTCTCCTTCGGCTTGATTTATCAGGGGTTGCCATAGCCGAATGAACCACCTAATTAAATGATCAAATAACTAAATATAAACTGCATATATACACATGATAATTACAATGAGTAAATTCTGCATATCTCTAACTCTAAATCTGTCTTCACAGCACTTCCAGATGTCTCCAGAGATTGATTTTGGCCCTGACATCGACAACCCCATTGATGGTCTCAGTTCTGTCTTGAGTTACTTAAGTTACCTGCATTTGCGGTTACACGTTCCTCCAGCTCAGCACCTACAGCAGGTCCAGATAGACTTGGAGGCTCTCCTGCGGACACTGGAGGAGCTGGCTGTCTCACAGGGATGCCCTCTGCCCAATCCTGAGACCCCGGTGCACAAAGAAGAAACGGCCTTTCCTGTCACCTCCAACTACCTGCATCTCCTGGAGCTCCAGAGGTTCCTAGAGAAGCTCTGCCTCAACATGGACAAACTGAAATACTGCAAAGATACGGATGTGGCTGAGACATTTATTCTCTGAAATGTGTAAGCCATGCATTATTACTTCTATGCATCAATTTCAAAACAAAATGGCACATGCAAGGACTAGTTCTCTAAATTATTTAACTTATTTCACTTGATTAGTTCTCAGTTTTTTATGTTAGTGCTGCAGCTTTCTATTTTCTAAGCTACATTTTTGATATTACAACATAGCACTGAGAAATTCCAACTTGCCTGTAGTTGTGGATTGTGTTTTTTTATGTGTTATATATGAATGAAGAAGGATTGTGAAGATTGTATGCACTTGGATTTTTTAATAAGATTTTTTTAATAAATTATGTTTTAAGAAATCAGTAGCCTCTACGTTGCCTTTTCTTGTTTTTGAAATGGAGCGAAACTTGTCTTAACATGTTTGTACATTATTAGGCTGATCATTTTTATTAGATCAGAGTTTGTAATTTGGAGTTTTATAAGGTTTTCTTCACTGTAGAGATATTAATTTGTTTTAAAGTTTCGTTAAATAAGTAGAAGACAACAATGAAGAGCAAATAGGCCTACTTTTTAAAGCATGGTTGATGCTATTTTTTATTTATTATTATTATTATTTATTTTTTTTTTTGAGTTATTTGTAATGAAGTGTTGCGCTAGCATCAGGATTTCCAAAAGACAAAACTATGATGACACTGGCTGAGAATTTTAGGACAAGACACATGTTGCAAAATCATTATTTTCTTTTTATGTTGCTTAATTTAGATATTTTTGACTGGCCTGCTTTTATAACTTGTCTTCTTTATGAGAAGTTGGCTAACAAACATCCAGAATGCACATTCATTTGTTTATGTGGCCAATAATGGGAGCACAGACAGCAGTTGAATAGGAAGACTTCTCTCTATTTAAAAAGTTAATCAGAAATGAGGGGCAATAGCATAAAGCAACAAGTGTATTTACACAGTATTTTAATTAATTAACTAATGAACTTATTTAAAATGTAAAAAAAATTGCTAGTTCACTGGAATCTGGAAAATTTCCAAAAGCCTGAAAGTACCATTAATTATATTATATTATATTATATTATATTATATTATATTATATTATATTATATTATATTATTCATTCATTTTCCTTTTGGCTTAGTCCCTTTATTAATCTGGGGTCGCCACAGTGGAATAAACCGCCAACCTATCCAGCACATGTTTCATGCAGCGGATGTCCTTCCAGCCGCAACCCATCACTGGGAAACATCCATACACACTCATTCACACACAAACACTATGGACAATTTAGCTCCTTATATAATTGACCTATACCACGTGTATTTGGACCCGGAGGAAACCCACGCAAACACGGCGAGAACATGCAAACTCCACACAGAAATGGCAACTGATCCAGCCAAGGCTCAAACTAGCAACCTTCTTGCTGTGAGGCGAACGTGCTACTCACTGCACCACTACGTCACCGTATATTATATCATATTATATTATATTATCTATATTATATTATATTATATTATATTATATTATATTATATTATATTATATTATATTATATTATATTATATGTGACCCAGGGCCACAACATTTTACTGTAAATATATCTAAACTTAATATATGATTAGTAATGTGCACTGCTTAATTTGGACAACAGTGAAGGTGATTTTCTCAATATTTAGATTTATAAAGTATTTATTTATTTATTAAACCCTCAGATTCCAGATTTTTACATAGACTAGTTGTACCTTGGCTTAATGTTGTCCTATTAAAACAAACTATACATCAGTGGAAACTTATGCCTGCTTTTATGATCCCTGGTCACATATTATTATATTATATTATATTATATTATATTATATTATATTATATTATATTATATTATATTATATTATATTACATGGTCACATATTATATTATATACACTAAACATTTCATAATTTGCCTAATATTTTATTCCTAAAACCTGCCAATAATAAAACAATATTGTTTTTAAAAATAATTTAATGTAATATTCAATAATGAGGTAACAACAGAAATGTATAAAGCTAATATTAAATCACGTTATTAAACTCCACAACTTTATAACAGCCCATAAAAGTCATTAAATTGTTTACCATATTCGTCAAAAATAGCATAAACAGAAACCGCTGATATTTTTTCTTCTTAATCTGTTGTTAATCACCAACAGGTGGACAGTGGCGTATTACTGACCTTTTGTCCATTTTTGACGTTGTGCGTGTTGAATGAAGCTAGTTGACTGGTTAATGGTGAAGTTTGACAAGCGTTATGTAGAAGTTTAGGTAAAATCCAGAAGGAATGGCATTTGTTTTGAGTTTCCAACGATGGTTTCTTGTCGATATTCGACTGAGCAGGTAGGCCTACAGTAACAAAATGTCCTTAGATAGCCTGTCATATACATCGTATGCTCCGTTTCAGTACACATTTTATTTGTGTGAGAAATTAAGCGGGAACGGATACATTTACGTCACAGGCTTTGTAGCTATTTTGCATTGACTGACAGGATTTTTTGTTTTAAGTTAAATTAAGAAAAACAATTGTAAAGGGATCACAACATTACTACAAATACAATGTTATACTGTTATACTGTAGTTATTGTGGCAAAATCATGGTTTAACGAGGGAAAAAAAATGTTTTTGATTTATATAACGTTATAGCCTGTACACCAATAGTCTTATAATTTTAGTTTTTTTTTAAGTTTTTTTCATGTTTTTAAAATAAGTTTGTTCTAATCTTCTGCGCTATTTAAAATAACAGTTTTGTATTTTAACATATTTTGAAATATTAATTTTTTTTGTGATTTCAAAGCTGAATTTCAGCATCAATCACATGATTCTTAAGTAATAATAATACTATGCCAATTAGCTCCTCAAAAACATGTATTATTATGTTGAAAATAGCGGAGTGTATTTTTTATGTGCTTAATTATAGTCTCAAAATAGTCTTCACCACACACACACACACACACACACACACACAAAAGCATATATATATATATATATATATATATATATATATATATATATATATATATATATATATATATATATATATATATATATATATATATATATATATATATATATATATATATATATATGTGTGTGTGTGTGTGTGTGTGTGTGTGTGTATATGTATAATATATATATATATATATATATATATATATATATATATATATATATATATATATATATATATATATATATATATATATATATATATATAAATTAAGTAAATTGTTATTTTAAATGGTACAACTATATATTTTAAAAATTTAGTCTTGTTGAGCAAAAGACATTTTTTTTAATTATGGAAAATATTACTGTTCTAAATCCCTTGAGCATATATGTGACGCACTTTGTAACCAAACTCAATGTGTTTGGATAAAAAAATCAACTATGGTTTTATTACAGTAAAAGTGTAGCGACCATGTAGTAAATTTTGGCATTCAATGTTATTGTTTACCATCTTTATAACAATGGTTTTGCCAGCAAAACCAAGGTTAATTTGTCTTTACTTATTTTTTATTATTGTTATTTGTAGTAAAACCATGGTTAGTTTTAATTTAGAAATGCTACCACTTTTTTAAACCCTATATGTATATACGATTTACAAACCTGAAGCTGCCATTCAAAGTTTGAGCTGTTTCTCTTTTATCCCACAAGATGTCAGCAAAAGCTCACACTTGCTGCTCTCCCTTTTTATAGTTGGGTTTTCATTCTTTATACAGTAGATAGCATGAATACTTTGTGGCACTTATATCAGATGAGGGCTTTTTTATGGTGTGTGGATGGTATTTATTATTGTTATTATTTTATTGTGTGGTTTATTGCTTCTTATAGCTAAAGTTAGTCTTTGTGGTTTTAAATTGCTTTATACTTTGAAACAGTCTCTAATGCTATGTCCCTCATAGTCTATTTATACGTTTCACTCTAAAAATAGTAGCAATGATCATTTTAAAAAGTAGTACTGGAGATAATTGTGTCATTGAGAACTGTAAAAATCTCCTCTAGGCGACTAGGGTGTACACTTTGTGTCCAGCGGACCCTCCCCATCTATTGTTTCTCAGTATTGTTCAGATTTGTGGGCCAGTGAGAAGGGAGAGGGTCAGGCTTCCTCTGTGCAAGGTTCACTGTTTCCTTTTTCATTTTCCCCCATCTACTCTCAAACAGTGTAGCTTTGACTCTATTTTTGCATTGTACCAATACAAGTTCAGTGTAATTGCGCTGTGTGTTTTGCCTCCTGGGTAGACCGAGCTTGATGCATTAAACATGTGCACATTGATCCAGTATAATCTGCCTGCGTGCCAACGACTGTTGCTGATCTGAACCCAATACATTACACTCTCTTACGGCCCTCTTTTTCTCAGTGTGTTCGACATGCTCGGTGAACTCTTATTGGCTAATGACTTCTTCAAATAAAGAAGAAGATTTACTGTTCCCAGTGTGTATGCCAGATGCGTTTAGGTCACTAAAAATTGTTTGCATCTTGATACCTCATGTGATGCAATATAAACCCAGTTGTTCATGTGTTATGAAGTGTAGTTGACTGTATGAGCCTCATACAGTGGCCAGCATATAAAAATCCCCTTTGAAAATTTGTATTTTTATTAGTGATGATAATCGCAATTAATCACATCCAAAATAAAATTTGTATTTACATGATATATGTGCGTTTACTGTGCAGTGTTACTTTTAAAATTATTATATTTAAATCTTGCACTTAAAGTACTTAATTACTTTTAAATGAAAGTAATGTGTTACTTTATTTTGTGTTACTTTTTATTTTGCTTTTTTTATTAATAATGTTTATTTTATTTTACTATCTATCTCTCTCTCTCTCTCTATATATATATATATATATATATATATATATATATATATATATATATATATATATATATAATATAATTTTCCCCCAATTTCTGTTTAACGGAGAGAAGATATTTCAACACAATTCTAACATAATAGATTTAATAACTCATTTCTAATAACTGATTTATTTTATCTTTGCCATGATGACAGTACATAATATTTTACTAGATATTTTTCAAGATACTTCTATACAGCTTAAAATGAAATTTAAAGGCTTAACTAGGTTAATTAGGTTAACTAGGCAGGTTAGGATATTTAGGCAAGTTGTATAACGATGGTTTGTTCTGAAGATATAGCTTAAAGGGGCTAATCATTTTGACCTTAAAATGGTTTTTAAAAAATAAAAAACTGCTTTTATTCTAGCCGAAATAAAACAAATAAGACTTTCTCTAGAACAAAAAATATTGTCAGACATACTGTGAAAATGCCTTTGCTCTGTTAAACATCATTTGAAAAATATTTTAAAAAGAAAAAAAATCAAAGGGGTGCTAATAATTCTGACTTCAACTATACATACAGTTGAAATCAGAATTATTAGCCCCCTGATTAATTAGGTTAACTAGGTAGGTTAGGGTAATTACGCAAGTTATTGTATAATGACGGTTTGTTCTGTAGACTATCGAAAAAAAATATAGCTTAAAGGGGCTAATAATTTTGACCTCAAAATGGCTTTTAAAAAATTAAAAACTGCTTTTATTCTAGCCGAAATAAAACAAATAAGACGTTTACCAGAAGAAAAAATATTATCAGACATACGGTGAAAAATTCCTTGCTCTGTTAAACATCATTTGGGAAGAAAAAGAAAAAGAATTCAAATGGGGGGCTAATAATACTGAATTCAACTGTATATATATATATATATATATATTTTTTTTTTAATGTGTGTGTGTGTGTGTGTGCGTGTGTGTGTGTATACATAAAATACAGTACACACAGGTAATATGTAAATACAAACATTTAGTTTTGGATGCAATAAGACCTCACTAATAATTTGATAGCAAACATTTTTAATAAATTTAATTTAAATTACAAAAAATGTTAAATGTATAATTAAAATACTATATATATATATATATATATATATATATATATATATATATATATATATATATATATATATAATCATTAAAAAAGATGTTTAGCATAAGAAACAAATGTACATTAAATATACAGGAAAAAAACAATACATTAAATTGCAAATAGTGCTTCTAATTTTAAAATATATTTTCTGTCTTTGTAATTTTGTTGAACTAGGAGCTCTGTCATGAAAACAAATTCCTCGTATGTGGGAACATACCTTGCAATAAAGCTCATTCTGATTCTGATTTTAAAAAAATCCAACCTTCAAAATTGCAGCCAAATTCAATATTTAGTTTTCCAGTTTGTTTAAATGTCATTGTCTATTTTCATAGTGGTGTACTAATTTTTACACCATATTCTAAATGTATTTTATTAAATTAGTTCCAGTTTTAACTTTGGTATTGAGAAATCTAATGTAAAACCAAATAACCAGATTTGCACAAATATCTCATAATATAGGGCAGTGGTTAGCAGCAAGAAGTCCCAGTTGGGCCAGTTGGTATGTGTGTGTGTGGAGTTTGCATGTTCCCCCTGTGTTTCCTCCGAGTGCTCCGGTTACCCTCACAGTCCAGACATTTACTATAAGTGAATTGGATAAACTATGCTGTGGCGACCCCTGATAAATAAGGGACCAAGCCGAAGGAAAATGAATGAATAAATCTTCTTGTATAGCTTTAATTTTAAACAAATTTTAAAACAAATTTCTAACAATTCTATTCAGGTGTCTTCATTTATGCTAGACACTGTATAATAGCTTTAGACTTTTAAAACAGATGTGCAAACAACTACTCCCACATAGCTGTTAATCATGCATGCGTTCTAGCTAAAGCGCCCACACATGCTAGCATTCGCCGCCTTCAAATATCCAATGTGTGGACGAGCTAACGTGTTGCTAAAAATTTCTCCCCGCTGCTGGCTGATATCCCATGAGGTGCTAGTTTGAATGCATTAAAAGATGAAGTGCACACAATGGTGCTATTGATTCTCATTGTGCACCGGCTTGTTTGTGAGCATCTGTTTTTCAAGTCCCGCAGGAAATCTCTATTTATCTGCACTCAGATAAATTAATATTTGCTACATACAGTATGACAGCCAGGTGCTCCTTCGCTTCACATGGTGGCTTGCAGGAATTTTTGCATACGTATCATAAAACCCAAAGCTAGTGAATAGAGATTGGTTGTAGTAAGTGATTACATGTAACCTAGGTGTAATCACATTCCTTATCTATAGTACT
Organism: Danio aesculapii; assembly: GCF_903798145.1. Classification (NCBI taxonomy): domain Eukaryota; kingdom Metazoa; phylum Chordata; class Actinopteri; order Cypriniformes; family Danionidae; genus Danio; species Danio aesculapii. The sequence goes on from NC_079438.1 coordinate 40,207,758, forward strand.
CAATTTATCATATTGTTAGACTTTATAAAATGTTCATAATATTTATGGTTCATATGATTATTTGCTCAATGGCAGTAAATTATTGATTTATTGTTTCTTCCTAATAATTTGCTTGGCTTTAAAAGTTCGGAATATGGAATGGGCATATTCTGAGAAATTGGAATGATATACTGCAAACAAATAATTTACAGCAAACCCCATCAGGTAAAAAAAATGGAAAATACTTAAATGCGATTTTGATTGTGTTACTTGTTTAACCTATTAATACACTTTCTAAATCATAATAGAGATGACAATAACATAATAAGCTGAGATTTTCCACCATGTTGTGCTTTAGCTCAAGATGCTAACTTCAAACCAGATGCCTTGTGGCATGTCTAATACAGAATTGTAAATATTTTCATGTGACTGATTTGTAAATGAATGAGAAATTCATTGAAATATCGCAGCAACAGAGTTGACAAATAATTAATCTACTATTGGTGTATGCTAAACATTTGGTACAAATTAATGAGAGAAAAATAATGACATGCCTCAATGTCTTCCAGAGTTTCCTGTCAGAGGAAGTGACATCACTTTGGGCAAGTCACATGCTTTTTCTATCAGCGCTTAAAAATTGTCATGCCTTTTTATAAACAATATAACAGGGTTGAGCAGAATGTAGGGACATTCAATGTATTTGTATTAACTTTAACTACAACATGAGTAACAAAAGTTCATTTGTGAATAACTAATCATTAACTCATTCTCAACTACTCATGAACTCCTTGGTTTAAACTGTTTATTTGAATGTATACAGAAGCCTTTTCTATTGTTTTTCAATGTAAACATGCACTAGAAGGACGTGCATAACTGTTACATTTAAACATGAGTTAATAATAATGTGCCTTCAAGTAAAGTGATGACATAAAGGTCATAAATGACATATTAGTTACATTTGGCTTAAACTAAAGTGTTAATTAATACATTAATTACCAAAAACATCAACTAACAAGTAATTGGTAGCCATTATTCACACAGGAACTCATGTGATTCATGTTGTAGTTAAAGTTAGTTCATATAGTGCATGCCTTAACTCATCATTAGTTCACAATGAAGTAATGTTTCATTTACATATAAGCACATCATTATTCATGTACTGTTATTGTGGTGTTACCAATAACTGCAATTCACTGCAGGTTGTGTGATCTTTTAAGAAATTTTTTAAATGTGATTGTTTTTAATTCTTTTTTGTGTATAAATAAGGTCTGTGGTAAACAAAATTTGATCATACTTTGCCATTTACTGTATGAAGTTCACACCTCTCACCGCAATCTTTCTAGCTAATTGTTCAAAACGTGCGGATTTGATGGTTTTTGATTTGAGCATTTCTGAACATTTTGCCAGAAGCACAAATTAGGTTTGTAATGTCAAGGCAATGCTCTATAATTGTTTTAGAAAGAGCATTTTGTAAAGCTAGCAACACATTTAAGTGATGTCAGAAAGATTGAATCACAAAGGTCAGAATTACTGGTGAAACCCTCAGGTTTTTCTTTGAGCCCTGAGTTTTACATCGTTTTTGTTTTTATGCCGTGTTTTTGCAGTCAAGTTCATGTTAATTTTCTGTGCTGTTTCACTTTTGTGCACAAATAAGATCTACACAGGGATAAATGACTTATTATTAAAATAAAATATGAAAAACATTTTTATTTCTCAGACTTGAATGTGTGACTGAAGTAGGAGCATGCCCACTGCACTTCAACATCAACTGTTTCTGAAATCACATACAGTACACATGAGAAGGTACTATTTCTGAAGTATTTTAGAATCACTGTACTGTTTTTTTTCTTTCTTTTTTGTTGTTTCATAAGCTGGAACAATTATTTTGAAACAAATTTTGTTTTGGAAGTGCATGTGACATTTTGCTTATTGTTTCTATTACTTAAACAGCTGATTGCACTGAAAAAAAAATGGAAATGAGTAAAATGGTTTTATTCAGGTACCCACAGTGGCCTAAGCAAAATATGGGATTTTTTTACTGTAAAAGGGAAGAAAATGGAAAAAAAAATCTCACAGGAACTAAAACAAACTTTGACTGCAATGTAATCACTGATCAATATTCAAGTGGATCTTTGTATTCGATTGGCAGGAATTCCTCAATAAGAAAGTTGTCTTGCAGTTTCACAAACAAAACAACTCAAATTAAGCTTTAAAATCTTTGAGCAAAACCAGACATCTGTACATTGTTATACAAGCAAAGGTTCAAAATGGATTAAAAATAAATTTCTTTAAGGTAACAATCGTGGCTTACTGTATACAGTATACAGTGGTGTGATAAAGTTTTGCCCCTTTTTTTTTTTTTTTTTTTGCATGTTTGTCACACTTTAATGTTTTAGATCATCAAACACATTTAAATATTAGTAAAAGAAACAACAAAACAAAAATTAAACAGATCATGCCGTTTTTAAATTAAGGTTTTTATTATCAAGGTTTTTAAAACAAAGCGAAGACTTTGGAGTGGCCAAGTCAAAGTCCTGACCTGAATCTGAAAAGATTCATGACCTTAAAAAGGCAGTTCATGCTCAAAAACCATCCAATATAGATGAATTACAACAATTCTGCAAAGATAAGCGAACCAAAATTCCTTGACAGCACTATAACAGACTCATTGCAAGTTATCGAAAATAATTGAGAGCAGTTGTTGCTGCTAAGAGTGTCCAAACCAGTTATTAGGTTTAGGCGTCAAACACTTTTTCACACAGGGCTATGTAGTTTTGTATTTTATTTTATTTTTTTTATAGTAAAAATCATTTCAAAACTGCATGAGGTGTTTACTTGTTATCTTTGACTAATATTTAAATTTGTTTGGTGATCTGAAACAATAAAGTGTGACAAACATGGAAAAAAAACACTTTTTCACACCACTGTAACTGCCTATGTGTGTCTGGTCAATTCAATTTAGTCCACATCCATCCATTAGCTGGACAGCCAAGCAATGAAAACTGAACATTAAACACAACTTGTGTCTTTTAGCTTCAGACCGTTAGGATTCATTGTTCCCTAGAGACAAAGGTACTTATCTCTATCAGAGGCAGCCTTTGTGGGCTCCTCCGGATGCTGGGGGTGGGTGAACATAAAGCACACGGGTCAGAAGGGGAAACCCTGCCCACATTATATCGGCCTATTCAGTCTGCAGCTCCACAATATGGAGTCAGCATGGGGAGATGCTTGTGGAACAGTCTATTATATTGTGATACTTGGTGTAAAATGGACATTGCATTATTTCAAAACTGTATACAGAAAATATCATACATGGTGGAAAACATTGTATTTTTGTGGACTGTAGGCATTGCGTAAGCCTTGGTTGGCTGTGCTGAGCTTAATGACTACACATTTTTCATCTGTGCAGTTGGGTTACGGGTTGATCTAATTTTAAAAATGGATTTCCTTTGAAGAGGCCTCCAGAGCAAGTGGCTTTTTGCCGCAATATGAAAAGTGGACAATGGTGTCTTGCTTCTGGCAAGTGTCTTATAATACAATTGTTGAACTTTCTACTGAAAACCAGATACCGGGAAGACAGAGAGATTGCGTTGCTATGTTTTAATAACAAATGGCCTTTTGCTCAGACAGACATTTTGCCCACAGTCAGAATATGATGTTGTTATCACACAGGGATGCGCTTTTCAAAGTTTGTGTAGATTTAGGGAACATTTGCATGACAACAGTGTATTAAAAACTAAAAACAGTGTTCCTACTTTGCTTTTTTTTAAACATCAGCATTTTTATAGTGATCCCCATTCTCACTGATACACAAAAATAACAAAAAGATCTGTATTATGCATGCCAGGCCAAAAGTTGAAGTTGCCAGAACAAACACAGCCTTGTAGTCCGTCATTTTTGTACTCGCACATGCCTGTAAACTGATCATTAGATGCATGCACAAAGCAATACATATATATTGTAGAAAATACTAGAGCTATGCAGATGGGTTTCTAAAGTTTGTTTGACTGTTTACTCCATAAATGTTTTTTAAAAGTGACTCATAAAACATTTAATCACTTGTGAGCTAATTCTTGCTAACTATATGCAATTTCATGCTAGAAACATACTAGTAGCATGTTAAGTTGCAACATGTTAATTATTGCTAACAAAATGTTAATTCATGCTAAAGCAGCATATTGATTTGTGGTTAACTGGCTAATTCATGCTAGAAACATTGTCACAGCATTCTAAGTCATGTTACTAACATGTTAGTTCATGTTGGAAACTTCCTAATTCATGTTAACAACATTCTAATTCGTATTAAACGCATATACCACCATGCTAATTTATGCTAACAGTGACTTCGTTTACATGGACATCAGTAATCGGATTATTTGCTTTAATCTGAATAAGACAATATTGATTAAGGTGTTCCCATGAGTTGCTTATTGAATATTTCTTTCATGATCCCGTTTATGTGTTATATCACATAATTCGATTAGCGTCATTGCGTCACCACGCTGTCCACATTTCCTCCGGAGTTTCATGTAATTTTGGGTGTTTCATTTTTTAATTTTAGCGACTTTAACTGCAGTTTGGCACTATCCTTTTCATTCAGGAACATTTCATGCATGTCCCCCGTGACAAACGAGATTGGATGCGAGTATGAACTGCAAGAAGAGTGTTGTTTTAATGGAAATTGATTCCCGCATGCCATATGGGAAAAAATCTCTGCTTTTCAGGGTGTGTAGCTGTGGTTCTGCTGATTCGATAGCTGCAGAGAATAATGTCCAGCAGCCATGTGTGTATGGAATATCCTGTCGCAAAATGTGGCAAAAATCCTACACGACGGTAATAGTTTGATTGCGGTGTTCACATGTCTGTACTGCACTTCAATAATGCCGCTAAAATCAGCATACTCCACATGTTTTAATTCCATTTCTCTTTAGTTCAATTATGACTTTTTTCGAATTAAATTAATCAAAAATCGATGTTTACATGGAAGACTCTTAATCAGAGTATTGTCTTAATTGTATTAAAATCGGATTATTGGTGTCCGTGTAAACGTCTTCAGTGTTAACTAAGCAAGTAAAATGCTTATTCATTGTAATATCTTTAACATTAAGTCATGTTAGCAACATGCTAATTTATTCATCTTTGTGAAGCCAACGTTTGTCAACAAACTTTATCAATATAGGCTAGTTAATATTTGCATTAGTTTGACATTATTTCAGTGAACTCATGCAACCTGAAATTTCATTAATGAGAGTTTAATTTAAAAATATTTTAAGAATCCACGTTTAATTCAGTGTTACCCTTGTCATTTCTCTGTACTTTTATTATTTGTGAAATTTACGAGCAATTTTAAGTGAAAATGCTTACAAAAGGAACAACATTTATTGATTGTGGTCAATCAAGCTGTAGTCATACAGTATGTTAACCTAGTTGTTCTCCAAAAACCGAACGATTGCCTTCTGCCATTCACGTTATTAAAACATCCTGTCCTCAAAAACATTACCTTTGGTGCCTGTTCTCGTGAGATGTACTGATCTGGAGCAAATGTAAATGGTAAAAATAGTTTATGTGTGTGCGTGTGTGTCAGAGGTCAAACTGGCATTGAGACACACAGGCTCCTTCCAATTGTACAAAGTTGGGCTTTCCATCAGGAAATTATGTTTCAGTGGGACGGGACAATACTGATTGTTTCTAAATTTGGTGAATTCCTTGGGATCAGAGAGGTAATCGTATCCAAGAATGCTCCTTCTCCCAGGAGAAACATTGAGAATGGATTATTATTGGCTATCTTTGACTAGGATCAGAGATAAGCCATTCTATTGACAAGACACAGAAGTGTGGCAAAAGTCAACTCAGAAGCGTGATATGAAGTGTGATGCAACATTTTGTTGTGACTGTTAGAGATGGTTTCTTTAAATTGCATGTTGGGTTTTGTGATTCATTTTAGATAGAAATTTCTGTTTCTGATGTAAGATGAAAAGGGATTTTCAATGTATCAAAGCAATAAGTGTATTATAGCTTTTTTATTTTATTTTAATAATGAATGACATGCATTTTAAACGATTTAAAGAAGACACTCTCTACACATTGTCATTCATATTTATAACAGAACCATTTAAGATTCACAGTGAAGCTCCAAAATGCTAATCAACTGTCAGTTTAAATCTTTATACTATGCTCTATCCTTCAAACTACTCATTTTTACCCATTTGTCAGCAAATAGTTTTTAATTATTTAAATGCAATAACATTTATTATGTCTTTTATGTGTATTTTATGGTGGCACAGTGGCACAGTGGCTCAGTGGTTAGCACTGTCACCTCACAGCAAGAAGGTCGCTGGTTCGAGGCCCGAATGGGTCAGTTGCCATATCTGTGTGGAGTTTGCATGTTCTTCCCATGTTCGCATGGGTTTCTTCCGGGTGCTCTGGTTTCCCCCAGAGTCTAAAGATATGCGCTAGGTGAATTGAATAAGCTAAGTTGACTTCTCCAAACCGCGGTATACCTTGAAAACGGTTATAGTCTAGTGTGTCTGGTTTATATGGATGTTTCGCTGTGTAAAACATTTGCTGGATAAGTTGGCGGTTCATTCTGTTGTGGCAACCCCTGATGATTAAAGGGACTAAGCCAAAGGAAATTGAATGAATGAATGAATGAATGTGTATTATTATTAATTGTGTGGTCAATTAATACTTGTGTATATATTTACAGAGTATGCTGTGTCATTTTTATGTAACGAATATATCTGTGATGCTGTATGACATGACCCATTTAATAGACTTTTTTTACTTCGTTAAAACATCAGAGGATACCTTTTTTCTGGCATTTAATATGCTTTCATTGCATTTGAAATCACTTTTGGTAATGCAATTTAACATGAACACAAAAATGGCTTGCATTCTTTTTCTTTCTTTTTTTGCTAATGTAATTTGTATATTAAACAAAAATATATTGAAAATAAATACCTAATTTTTGTAAAAGTGAATATTTTTGAAATATGAGTATAAGGTCTTATAATTGTTGCTCACACAGTTACTACAATGGGGAGACTGCAAATCTGTGTGTGTATTAATTTAATAATTCATGATAATATAATATAAAAAATAATATATAAAATGTGTATTTATACAATTACTGTTGTTATTTTGGTTCTCTCATAAAATTACTTACGATACCAAATACCTGGTTTTGTTTAATAATGAGCCACATTATTGCTTATATTATATTATATTATATTATATTATATTATATTATATTATATTATATTATATTATATTATATTATATTATATTATATTATATTATATTATATTATATTATTTTATAATGAATTATATTATAATGAATTATTCATTCATTTTCTTTTCAGCTTAGTCCCTTTATTAATCTGGGGTCCCCACAGCGGAATGAACCGCCAACTTATCTAGCACGTTTTTACGCTGCGGATGCCCTTCAAGCCGCAACCCATCTCTGGGAAACATCCACACACACTCATTCACACACACTACAGGCAATTTAGCCTACCCAATTCACCTATACCGCATGTCTTTGGACTGTGGGGGAAACCGGAGCACCCGGCGGAAACCCACGCGAACGCAGGGAGAACATGCAAACTCCACACAGAAACGCCAACTGAGCCGAGGCTCGAACCAGCGACCTTCTTGCTGTGAGGCGACAGCACTACCTACTGCGCCACTGCCTCGCCCCTATATTATATTATATTATATTATATTATATTATATTATATTATATTATATTATATTATATTATATTATATTATATTATATTATATTATTTTATTTTATTTTATATTATATTATACTATATTATATTATATTATATTATATTTTATTTTATTATGTTGTTATGTTATGTTATATTATATTATATTATATTATATTATATTATATTATATTATATTATGTTATGTTATGTTATGTTATATTATTTTATATTACATTTACATTACATTATATTATATTATATTATATTATATTATATTATATTATATTATATTATATTATATTATATTATATTATATTATATTATATTATATTATATTATATTATATTATACAACAAACTTATTTTTGCACTCATATTGCCAAAAGCTTATTTAAAAAATTATGGGGGGAATAAACAAATGTAAATAGTAGTATATGCCACATGTAGGTTTTATGCATTCATTGTGTGTTTTTGACCATGTATATTTTTTCTTCTGTGTAGGTTGCCTAATTCTTTGACGACTGCCTGCTGTAGGGTGCTTGCCCTCTACTCTTTAACAATATGCTCAGCGAGGTGTGACCAGATATTGTGCATCTGAATCCGCCACTAGACTACTGATGCAGCCGAGAGAACGAGGGGAGGAGAGGAGAACAAGTGAGAGAGAGAGAGCAAAACCGATCTCTCTCCCACACACACGCGCACAGAGACAGATCTCGTTCTCCTGCAGTACAGTGCTGGTGGCTCTTCTGGATTTGTTTTCTTCTTCTCCTCGGGGAGAAAGGGTAAGTTTATTATTCTCTCCTTCATCTTGCAAAGGAATGCAGAAGCTACAGCCTCACTGCAGATGGCTGAATATCCTTATGTCGGTGTATAAATGTGACAGTCTCAGTGTGAAACGTGTGTGTCAGGTCTATAAACATCTGTATTTGCTCTATGCTGCGCTATACCGGGTGACTGTGAACAATGTCATACCCCTTCACACATTCACATATGTGTGGTGAGGGGAAAATCTGGCAGATTCGGATGCATTCGGCTGCTGTTTCAGTAACCATGGTAAAGGCAGCCGGTGTATAGCAGCCCGTGCGTTTTCAGATAATCAGGTGATCCGGATGCTTTCAGAGAAAAGCCCACAAAAACATTAGCTTGACAGGTCATTAATCACGTTTTCACAGCCAAGTGTAATCAAGTCCTCCTGAGGAGAAATATCATGGATGTGCCAAGATGGTGAAAAACGTTTGCAACATTTGGAAATGAATTTGCTGAAGTGTTTATGGTCAAAAAGGTCAACAGGTTGCTAAGGAATGCGTTGATGATGTCTGAAATGTATACAGATTTTGATCCATAAACATCACAAATCAACATGTTTGTGAATATTTTTATCCTCCTGCGAGCAGAGGATAGATTAAATCACCCAGCATTGATATTTAAAGGCTGGGTGCGAAACAAAATCATAATCAGGACATTATATTCATCAATTTATATGCATATGTAGTGTAAACATGCGTGGATTGATCCATACAGGCCTGCAGCATGATAACGCCATGTTAATGAACAGTGTGACGGCACATGAGAGCCACTGTTGTGGAAAATGAGTGTGTACATGGAGTCAACATTATTGAGTTCAGCATTTTCAGTGTAAGGGAAGGGGAGGAGGTATGTAAAATAACAACACGTTCGGCTCTCCATCAAATCAGTCGATTTGGGGTGATTTAGGGTGTTCTGATAAAACGATGCTGGATGTGGGTTTGATTTTATTGTTTTTAATTCACCACGTACTGTTCGTTGCACAGTTTAATGGGGGATTCAAATTGATAAGATCATCTCTACAGATGTTTCACTTTTAAAAATAAAATTAATAATAATAATTCTGAATGACACCGGAACATGATTTCACCAATATATTGATATTTTTACCTATTTGAAACATCAGAGAAGACTTTTTCTGGCATTTAATATCCTTTTAATACATTTACAAACACTTTTGTAAATGCAACTTAACATGGACACAAATGGACATAAAATGGCTTGCATTCTTATAATAATAATAATGCAAATGTAAATTGCTTATTAAACTAAAATATATTTCAATTAATGTAAATATGCCTAATTGTTATAATATGGAATATATTTTTGTATATGAATATAAGGTTATATAATTATTACTCATGTACTGTAGTTACTATAATGGAGAGACTGCAAAACGGAGGTGTGATGTTGTTGTTTTGTTCATCTGTGCGATTTACAGTTTAATTGGGGATTCAAATTGATAAGATCAGCTCAACAGATGTTTCACTTTAAAATAAATTAATAATAATAATAATAATAATAATAATAATAATAATAATAATAATAATAATAGTAGTAGTAGTAGTAGTATAAGACACCCACTAATATGTCATTCAGTGTAGCCATAGTTTTTACTCCCCAAAATCTTGTTAAGCATATTTATAATAATAATTAGTTAACATACTAATATTATTTTAAATATTGCAGAATAATAGTCCAATGCACTGTAAAATAAATCTACACAATTCCTTCATGTTTTCCCAACACAAAGTTAACTTAATTTATTTTATTTTTTTTTACAAATTTAAGTGGAATTAACATGAAACAATAAAGCTGTGCCAAAAAACTCAAGCATTGTGACAATTCAGCTCATTTTAAGAAAGTAGTTTTTTAGTGTTTTTAAATTATTGTAAATCCCTTAAACCACTAGATTTTCATAATCGTAAGCAAGGTTTTTTATCATTTAAAATACAATAACATTTTGAAAGATCAATTATTGCTTTCGGGGTGACACAGTGGTTAGCACTGTTGCATCACAGCAAAAAGGACGCTGGTTTGAGCCCCGGCTGGGCCAGTTGACGTTTCTGTATGGAGGTTGCATGTTCTACCCATGTTCACATGGGTGGTCCTCTGGTTTCCTCCCCCACAGCCCAAAGAAATAGTGGCCAGAGTGTATGAATATGGATGAGTGTGTATTAATGTTTCCCAGTACTGTTGCAGATTAAAGGGCATCTGCTGTGTAAAAAATATGCTGGATAAGTTGGCGGTTCAATCCGCTGTGGTGACCCCTGATGAATAAAGGGACTAAGCTGAAGGAAAATGAATGAATGAATTACTGCTTTTATTTATTTCATTAAAGTAAAATGTAGATAATTGTTATTTCTTTTTTGCATAAACAAAGTTAGGATGAATAGCAGTGGAATATTACTTAATTTGTTATTTAACATTTTAGTAAATTCAGTGTGCTTTTAATGTATACTATTACTTTAGAAAATGTACTTTGTGGACACAAAACGAGACATCTTGTATATGAAATATGTATATAATAAAAAATAAGAAAAACATTCAAATACTGTAATTTTGTTAACATGGGGATGTTTTCAGCTAAGTGCACACAAAAACAAGTTTTTTACATTTTTAAAATAAAAGTTACTTCATAAAATCATGTTTAATTTAAAGCATTACTTGCCAATTTTCTGAAATTTAAGTTGTCCAAAAAATGTTTACACTTTTTTTTTTTCCTGTGTAGCCTCAAATCCCTTAAATCCTTGTTTAAGCTATTTTATTGTTAAAACGCTTTGTAGTTTAGATCTAGGTTGTATTTCTGTTTTTATGTTTTGGTTAACCAGCGCTAAATTGTCTGAGACTTTGTATGTTAGGTCTATGCTGCATTTAGGTCATGATGCAAAAGACCATGCCTGCTCTGGTTCATGGTTGGGTTAATTCGAGGTTAAGGTTAAGCTAATGACTTTCGCTGCCTCTAAAAACCTTTAGACTGTGTTTAAAGGAAAACCCCTTTATTGGCATTTGTGTGTTTTTTTTATGGCTGCAGTCATAAATATCCCTTCCCCCATATTGTCTGTATGATAAGAGCCTGAACGGTTGGTGAATAAATCAAAGGCGCGAGCCAGTGATTCCCACAGCCCGTCATGCACGTCTAGAGGACTGTTAAAGTAATTGATATCATAACGATCTGTCAACATTTAAGAAGATCTTCAGTGCTAGACCACCTTTACACATGTGTACAGTATAGTGTGTGAAGGAGACTTTGACCCGACTCCGATCTTACAACCTTACAGATCCCTGATGGCTTCATTCAGGTCTTTTCTTCTTTTGATTAAGTGGGATTTTTACTCTGATCGACTCAGGTTAATTTTTATCTTTAGGAAGCAAATGAAGATATTTTTAATCAAATCTGAATGATTTCTGTGCTCCCTTTGAAAACATATTGAACAAAATCTCTGATGCTTCAATATGATCATGAATGTCTTCAATATGATCATGAAAATGAATGTCTTTCTGCAAGAACCAATGAGATTTGTCTTGTGTGTTGGTTTTATACATGAATGAAAACCTAAATTAAATCGTTATCGTATAATAAGATTGTTTCTTTTGAAGATTTGAATGAAACCACTTTCTCTTATATGGATTTTTTAGTTCTTTTGAAGAATCAAGTTTAACCATTAAATGTACATTGTAAAACATTCTTGCGGACTAAACTTTTTTTAGTTGACTCAAATTAACTGTTCTAGTCATCTCAACTTACATTAATCCTAATGACTAAAATATTAAGTTAACTTGAATTCATTCATTCATTTCTTTTCGGCTTAGTTTCTTTATTAATCAAGGGCAACCACAGCGGAATAACCACCAACTTATCCAGCATATGTTTTACGCAGCAGATGCCTTCCAGCTGCAACCCATCAATGGGAAACATCCATACACACTCATTCACACACATACACTACAGACAATTTAGCCTATCCAATTCACCTATACCACATGTCTTTGGACCTGTGGGCGAAATTGGAGCACCCGGAGAAAACCCACGTGAACACCAGAATGCCAACTGACCCAGCCAGGACTCGAACCAGCGACCTTCTTGCTGTGAGGTGATTGTACTACCCCCTGCGCTACCGTGACGCCCCTAAGTTAACTTTGTGTAACTTAAAAAATTTGTTGAAAACCTGTTTAACTTCAAAAAGTTAAAATACACAAACTTTACTGACATGATTTTTTTGTCTTATCTTGATAGCTTACAATTATTACATTGGATCAGAAATTAAGTGTATAAATGATGGTTGGTAACAACTGGAAGTAAATAAACATGATAAATTTAGCTAACCATATAATTCTAATAATATTATAAAAATGTATATAAAACATGTGGTCAATATAAACAGGCATGTATGATGTAAAAGTCATAAATTATTTCAATATCAAAACTGCACATTCATTTACTGCTAAGCAGTGTTGGGCAAGCTACTTGAAAAATGTAGTAAGCTAAGTACTAGCTACTCTACTTAAAATGTAGCTTAACTACACTAAGATCTACACCCTGGGAAATGTAACAAGCTAAGCTAAAAGCTACATGGCAAAAGTAGCTTAGCTACATTTAAGCTATTTTTGCAATTTAAAAAAAACTTAAATCTTAGTCAATCATATCTTAGTGATCAATAAAGCTGTCAATGAGAATCATATGTGGCAGAATAGTTCAGTTATTTACTGTAAATAATATGCTGCACTAAACTCATTACAGTATATAACAGCTAAAACAAAAGATCCAATAAAACCATGTGTTTCACATTTAAAATACTATATTAATGTAAAGTAAAGGGAAATATTTTGGAATAAGCATTAGTTTGTGTGTGTGTGTGCGTGTGTGCGTGTGTGCGTGTGTGCGTGTGTGCGTGTGTGGCGTGTGTGCGTGTGTGCGTGCATGCGTGCGTGTGTGTGTGTGTGTGTGTGTAGATAGATAGATAGATAGATAGATAGATAGATAGATAGATAGATAGATAGATAGATAGATAGATAGATAGATAGATAGATAAACATTTATTATTATTATTATTATTATTATTATATTATTATTACACTGTAGAACCCAAAAAGTTAAGGTGAACTCAAACCATTTGAGGAAACCGATTGCAACAAGCCATTTAAGTTTAAAAACTAATCCTAAGGATACTGTGAACTTACTTCATTTGAGTAAATAAAGCAATTTGAGCATAGTAAAACCCAAAAAATGAAGAGAACTCAAACCAACTGAGAACTGTAAAACCCAATAAGTTAAGGCAACTCAAATCGTTAAGGAAAGTGGTTCTGCTACAAACCATTTGAGTTAAAAAAAAAATTATCTATATGAGTACTGTGAAACTTACTCCATTTAAGTTGAAGTAATGAGGTATTTATTAACTAATTTCCTTCAATACGGAGTTCAAAACTCTTTTCAAACGAGTATAATTAACTTTCAGTCAATCTTGAGTTAACCCATTTCATTTGATAAAGTTGACTGCTGGTTGTACAGGGCATTAATAATAATAATAATAATAATAATAATAATAATAATAATAATAATAATAATAATAATAATAATAATGATAATAATAATGATGATGATATCATTAATAATAATAATACTTTTGGTGTTTATCCAATGCAAATTCTGGATCTTTTATACCAGTTAACAAAAAATTTAAGTAAAGAATTAAAAAAATTAAATTGTGACAATTTTAATGATCCATATTATGAGTGTAAGAATTATGTTTTGCTTTGGAGGATTGGTGTGATCCAGGAGCTTTGTTATGAAGGAAAGACTACATTTTTAGACGAGGACCAAATGTGTAATGTTAAATCAGAAGTAGCTCTCCTCTTTTTCCCTTTTTCAGCTTGAGCGATTACATCCTGCACTGGCAGCCCTTTCTTTGCCACGCATGGTGGAACAAAATGACAATGAAAGAGGGTGAGAGAAATGGATAGAGATGGGGAAAGAAGAAAGGGGGTTTAATAGTAAAGCTTGACGCTATACAGTCATTTAGGTTTCCGGTTTGGCACAGACTCTGACAGATCCACACAACAGCGTCTGTGATGCTGTTTAACAAGCTCCTGTGGGGTCTGACTTACTGAGGCATTTAGCACCGATACAACTGTTTCCTGTGAAATAAACGTTTCAGAAGGTGTGAAAGACAAAAGTGTAGGCAGAGAAAGCAAAGTGTATAGCGTCTGATAAATGGTTTGATAAATCATGCTTTTAGTAATGCTGGGGTTTAATGGTGATGTTGTTGAAGACGGGACTCTCTTCACTCAGAACAGGTGGTGTGTGGTAACAAGTAAAACCGTATGACTAGTGATGACCATAATGACTATGGTTGTATCTGAAATGGCCCCCTCTACCCTTAAGATGTCCCCTTTTTGAAAAAGAAGACATTGTAGAGCGTGTGTGAAGCCATAGTGGTTGTTCTGAAGTGCACTCAATCAATCCCATGACGCACCGCAATAACACGCGTACAACCAATGTACACTTAACAAGCTAGAGAACACCCATGAAGCACTTGAGTTTGCGCATCAAATTAACTTCCACATTTTACCAGAAGGATAACCAACAATCAAAAGTTGGTGTTGATTTACTTACCCTTTCCATCAGTTAAACATACATTTTAATTGAAATGTTTGTCATTTTTGATTCATTAATGCAAGTCAACAGCTACTTGCACACGTATAGCAAAAAACACGTATATACAAAGCTAATAAATTTCTGTGGCTCTGGAAAATACACAATCTTGATGGAAAGATGTACAATGTCATTACCTCTACTGTACAGTCTCTGCGAAGAGTCTGGAGCACAAGATTCGTGTCACATAAGACATCTTTTATATGTTGGTTTAACAATCTTAATATAGTTTTCAGCATTAAAATAAGCATAAGTGCCATTTTGATTACAATATAACTTACATTTCCTCCCTATCTATTTGGCGCCAATGCATACATCATGTGACCAGAGTTCCGTCGATTTGTCCTACCTTGTCAGATTGTCCTACGTCCCATTCAAAAAGTAGGTAGCACATTTTGATGATGCAATATGCTACCCATCAAATTTTGTGACATGAAGCTGTAATATTGATCTAACCTACCTACTGTAATCTCTAACCCAACCTTAGAACCATTCATATACAGTGTTGGTAGCATAAATTGATGGGTATGATAAAACAGGACAGGACACCGGAAACTTATATTTTATAAAGAATTCTGGACAATCTGAAATGCATTCATGTTTGTAAATTTGCTGTTAGCTTTTTAGGTTTTGGCACGAGCTATTTAAGTAATGTTTGGGAATTTTGGGAAAGGCTAGCAATTGCAAGCTAGCTGTGATTGCTACAGATCATTTAAATCATTTTTCTTTTAGGCCTCCCATTTATGCTAGAAATTATATAACAATATTAGATTTAGACCACTTAACTTAATGACTGCTATTAGGGTGTGAAGAACCATCACCTATCCACGGCTCTTTAAACTGCATGAAAGGGCTGCTGTAGATGCCTTTTGACTCTTAATTGTTTAATACCCCTGGAACCAATAATCAATAAATGATCACAAAGGTGATGTGCATCTATAGATTGTAACTGATTTTTACATTTTTCTCACAAAGGACAAACCTGAAATCCATCCATCTCTTTTCAACCCATTATCCTGAGCCAGTTAGTTGATCTAATCTAGTAAGCAAACATCATGTTAGCCATGAGGAAGGAGTTCAGCCTTTAAAAAGACTCTGAGGTGAGGCCATTTCTGTGATACAGATGGCATCGGGAGATTGGATAAGACACAATTGGGTGACAGAAAGAAAGGAAATGAAAGAGAATTTCAAAAATACTTATCCTGCTATTTACTGACCCAAAACAACCAATGCTATTCCCAGTGGGAGAGTAGAGAGTTTATTGCAGTCTCGAGAACAAATCAATTGCATAAGAGAGAGAGAGAGGGATGCGGGGGTGGCAAGAAAGAAAAAAACATCCAAGTCTCACTCCATTCCAAGTGAAATTCCATCATATTCACCTCCTCATCACTGAGGCTACAGGCCATCAGCGTTATACTCCAAATTAGCCCACAGCTCCACAAAGAAACTGGGCCCCCATACGTCCTACTACACCACCCCATATATACATACCCAGCCACAAAGGAACCTCTAGTCTCCCATTAGTATTCTTAAAGAGCCCTGCCTCTATAATTGCTCTGTCAAGGGGGAGTTGAGGCCCACAACAGAAGGAAGTAGGGTTGGTATGAGACTACTAAACTTGAGACCTGAACTGGTCCAAATACTGTAAATGTGCAATGGAAAAAAACTCTATAATCCAACTTACTGTACCTGACTGAGAAGCCCTTCATGTGTTTTTGTGTCTCTGCTTTAGGTTATTTGCTGCCAAAGTCCGGTGCACCTGGTGGGCATTCCTCTGGAAGTCAGACACCATGTGAGCAGTGGCCCGTGACCGACATTAGAGGGCAGAATGCCTGCTTCTGTACGGACTCTTGTGGTCTTCTCTCTCTTCAGCTCAGTCAATGGGTTTTTCAGTGGGAATGGGCCAAAACCAACAGCCCAAACCAAGGCAGACTCCAAAGGTGGGGGCTGCCCTACTTGCCAAACTGGAAACCTCCATCACTTGGTTTGGGATCATTCAATATTTCAACAGGGATAGAGAGTCTGCGGGAACAAAGTTGAGCTTGACCCTTCCAGAAGCAACTACACAAGACTATACTCTATCTTCAGAGGACTTAACCACCCTAAAATACCAGCCGACTGCAACCACAATAGAGGAGCTTCAAAGCAGCACTGTCCAGATAGGCACCCTGCTGCCTTTAAAATCAGTGAAAACTGCCAACAGATCCACTACTCAGGAACAAACCGCAATTACAAAGCTCTGAGCCACCTCCTTCCATCCTCGATCATAGCTATGATCTTGATCTCTGGCCTCCGAATAATGGCAAAGCACATCGAAAACACCACAAACAACATCTCCTCAGATTACTAGACCAGAAACACAAACATACACTCTATCCACTGCTCAGAGTATCCAGCATCACTCAGAATGGTACATTGAGAAATGGTTTACGGGAAACCATGAACTCTTACACTGACCAAATCAAACCCACAGACACGCCATCAACAACATCAGAACTAACAGAGAATTTCATTTCAAACCACACATTTCGTAACACTAGCAGATCCCAAGCCGGAAGTATCTACTGATCATCTGAGACCACTGTCACTCATTCTAGACAAAATACACTGGAGACAACAAATACAGCCTCAAACCAGAATGGACAACTTTTGAGCCAACTGAGAAGACTCTGGATGGATTTACATGGGTAGAGAGCAGACCACAAGTTCAACAGAAATGGAAATGTACAAGGTTTTGGCCCAAGATTCCACTCCCCACCATGCCAGCAGGAGAGTAAGTTTAATCCTTACAAACCCAAGCATATGATTTAAGATGATACAATTTGACCTTTAATGAGTAGGCAGGGTTTGTTCATTGGTTCTCATTGTTCAACCTCTGCTTAAGGTGAAAATTAGTTTTAAATGAGTTGCCAAGGCCTCATTGATTACCAATTAAAGGGTTAGCAGTGTAATCAATGAGGCGGATGAATTGATTACTAGCCCCTGAGTTCCTCAGACATGCAAACTGCTGTCAATATTAGTGAAGGGAATGTCATCCATCTGATGTAACAGGTTCTGCCCCATTACAGTTGGTTTCTGTTCATTACCCTATGAGATATAGGTTCAATCTAGAATATCATAATATACTGCTTTTTAAAAATAATACTTAAAACTTTTAATTATGTGGCTTAAACAAATAACATTATAGTTATATCTATACATCATTGGGTTGTACCCAAAACACAACAGATTGTTACTGAAATCATAGCTGCCATCCTCCATTTTCATCCAAGTTTGGAAACAATTAAATCATCAAAAAGAAAATCTAGCTGTATAAGATCAAGATACCACCCAGAAGAATCAATATAGACTTCTAAGCTGATCACACACACACAGAACTCTCCAGATATCTATGCCCACACATAGCAGTGGTGATGTGAGCTAGCTAAGCATGCTATCCAGTATTGACAAGGCTGTGTTGATTTCTACAGCTAAGGGAGCACGTTGAAACAGACAGAGTGTGTACAGTAAGCATTGGATTTGCACTAGAGAAGTAGCCAGTTGGGGCGGTATATGATCAGTATTCCAATGGCAAAGTCAGCAGAGCCAGTGAATCTCTGGACGATGTTTTCCCGCACCGCCTGTTCACAGATGCTGAGCATGCCTCTCTCAAACATTTAGTCTCCTTTTCTCAATTCGCTCTATCTATCCTCAATCGCAGTAATAGGCCTCTCCTGACGTTTACTGGGCATGTCTGTTTTTTTCTCCCAGCCATAAGTCTCATTAGCTCTTCAGTCTTATGTTTTCTTTCAAGCTATCTTGGCTCCCGGAGACATGTTTTTCCTTGCCTTCTGTTCTTTTCCTTTCCGTCCAAACTTGTGGAATCTTTTCAGATGGCGGAAGTGCTGAGGAATAGATATGAGGCGTTGAGAGCTGTTACCAACCACGGCACCTGGTTTATCGCTGAGATTTATTACAGTACTGTTAAACAGTGACGTGCCGCAAATCTGGAGGTTCTGACAGAATTTTGATTGTATCGAAGGTTTATATATGCGGAAACAGCAGACAGAATGGAAGAACTTAATCAGAAGAATGCAATTGGTTGTAAGACACACAATGTCATTGAATTAGGTGAATTCTAAATGAATAATTCAAATGTAGTGCTTCACACTTAATCAAATCATACATGCACTTGTGTCTGTGAGGATAGGATAAACAGAACAGGATAAACAGAATTCAATGTTATATTTAAACAGACTTTTCAGCTTAATATTTCAAAATAATTTCCAAAAAAAATTTTATTCTCAAATTATGTAAACTTAATAATTTCATTGGTCATGATTTTTGTTACTAATTTAATTCAATCATTAAAATAGTTCAGAAAATGAACACACAATTAAAGGAAAAGATTTCAATGAATGAAGTGTTCATTGCTGTATTTAGCACTGCATATTTAAATTGTAAGCCAATCTATAAACCTATAAACCTTTTTGCTGACATATATTAGAGGAAAGCTATTTTAAAGTAAGCATTTTAGAAACAATTGTGATAACAGTTAACATTTGTTCTTTATGTTAATGTTAAATAATAGCAAAATATTTATAAAGCATTTATTAGTCTTAACTGATGTTCTGTACATGTCAATTTTTCCTAATACATTAACCAAAAACATATAAAGTCAATAATAAATAATAAATAATGTGCAATAAAATTTTAACTGACGTCAATTAACATTAATATGTGCTATATTACAATCTCAGAAAAAAGGTACATTTTTGTACTTAAAAAGTCCATATTGACTCCTTAAAGGTACATTTTAGCATCTAGAAATTAGGTATATGTACCTTTAAGGTATATGGACCTTTCAGGTAAAATTTGTATAATTAGTAGGCTGTATTTAGCACAGCCTGTTTAAATTGTAAGCCAATCTATAAACATTTTACTGACATTCATTAGAATAAAGCTATTTAAAGCATTTAAGAAACAAATTAGGATAACACTTAACACTGGTTCTATTTGTTAATGTTAAAAGACAATGATAAATAATAAAACAATTTACAATTACATTTTTTAACTAATGTCAAGTAAGATTGATATATACTATATCACACTCTGAGGGAAAAAAGGGACACAGGTTGTCACTGGTCTGTTTAAAATATAAATTTTTGTACCTAAAAGGTCCATATAGTTACCTTAAAGGTACATTTCAGTGTCTAGAAATTAAGCACTAATACTATACTTTACTAATACTAATATATGACTAGTTACATTAAGTTGCTACTAAGTACTTAATTTAGTTGCACTAGCATACGTTAATTGGACCTTATTAAAAATTCATTGTGATACTTTTTAAATAGAGTAAATTTAGCAACAACTTGCTCAAATAAGATTTCTATGTGCCTATGCAAGGCCATATAGTAACAGGGCTCTGATTTAAAGAGCATGCACTGCGACTTTGTGGCAAGGTATGTGTGTGTGTAAGAAACAGCAAATTATTGACTAATGTTTGGGTCACCTTGTCTTCTGGAGGTGCAGGCAGCCACAAATTGCAAATCCCCACCTCAGAAACACACTGGAGCTCAGAGTAAGGTCAATTACCACACTGAGAGGAGGAGGAGGATGGAGGACTGGGAAAGAGCAGAAAACATAACACAGCAAAGAGAGGAGTGATGAAATAGAGATAGAGGAAACAAGCAAACCAGACTGTGTAGTATATGAAAACAGTCTGCGTCATGAGACACACACTTTTTTTTGGTTAAAGTTTAAAAGTAAAAGCTTAAAAAGTAGAAACTAATTGTTTTGATTACTACAGTATATAGTAGATTATAGATAATACAGTAAAATAAAAATAGAAATTCTATTCAATAAAATTTTTCCCAAATTTTTCCATTTAAGATTTTTTATTCTTTCTGAAATTTATTTACTAGTATCATCCCATACAAAAGGGAATAGCTTGTTCTGATTAATGCTTTGCAATATAATTACAGTAATACTATGTGTTACAGTAATGTGTTTCCAGAACACAATGTCATTACAATGTCATTCATATAATTATTGCACTTTACAAATGCAAACTATAAATAAAAATATTAATGAATTCATATACATTTAATCTAAATGAGTTTAAATTGTCTAACAATCACTTTATTACAGTTGTTTTAACAAATTACAGTCCTAGCATTCATTTTGAAACAAATATTTTAATGGAATGAAATGGGGTGGAGAGGCTTAGGTAAAATTTGCCTGCCAATTTCCTTTGTGAGAACCATTTGCTTATGAGGTATAAAAAAAACCTTGATTTATATAGACTTTTTGGCTTAAAGTGTGGCCAACCACCTATTGTCTACCAAAACACAAATCATCTCACATCACTTTTAAAACAAAAAAAATGCTTATCATGGAAGCAATGCAGATTCCCATAGCAACATGGTTGAGTGAATGACATTCTTGTCAACCAAATAATCATTTCACTTTTTGATTGCTGGCATGCTAGTTATTTCAGTAGCGTATCAGTATCATCACTAAACAGCTGTCAAGGTATGACTCTCAGACTGGTACAGCGTGATTGTTGTCATGCAACACAGCTGAAATGTGTAGTGTACTATGTTGTCCGGCTGTGTTGTGGATACAGAGGACAGAACACACATTCACAACAATACCCTAGAAGGATTTAACTTACTATAATTTCAATAGTGTCCATGATTCAAAAGGTCTAGACTAACCAGCTCATTACTGTCATTACTAAATCCAAATGGAGAGAAAATGTTTGCTGATGTTGCCCTAAAATCCTGTTTATAATGAATTCAGACTGGGCTATTTTTTTTTTTCTCTTGAACACACTGAATTGTGTTGAAAATCTCCCAGACAAACAACACACTCACTCAGTCTCTTACATACACATTCCGCCTCATGAGAGAGATTATGTGATATATGTCACACTGTGCAGGGTCAAAATTACAAATTCTGATCTAATTCCATCTTTATTAATGGAGAGCAGGGAAAGAGGAGGAGGAGGGGTGGATGATGAAGGTAAAGAGGGTTGCTTAGATGAATAACTAGCACTGAGAGAACATTTCTTATCATCTAATGAGGATCTGTGGCTCTGGCAGAGAGGGATAGTGGACGTTTGACGCTTCATTTGAACACAGCTGGTGAAAGAGTCTGAATCTCTAAATCACCCGCGAAGAGACAGACAAGATTTTGAGGGTAACGATTATTACTATTGATACGAATGATACAACAGCAAATGAATATATATATATATATATATTATATATATATATATATATATATATATATACCCATAATATATATATAATATATATATATATATATATACCCATATATATACCCATATATATACCATATATGAAGTCATGATAAAACAGTCTCTAAATAAAGTAGATGACAGTAAATAAGGTTTCATATTTTGTCAATAATACAGGTTTCAACCACAAAAGTTTTTAGAAGTATGTATTTAATTACCCATTCTTGATGCCTAATTACTTTACACCCACCCTATATGTAGTACAGCTGAAATGTATTGGCATGCGTAGATTTAAACTAATGCATGGATATCATGAATGCAGATGATAATATATTTTATTGATTTGTGGATCTATGTGAATGGACGGATGGATACAGATGGATAGATACAAATGGGATGAATGGATTAAGATACAGATGGATGGATAGATAAAGAAATATATGGAAGGCTGGCTGCCTGGCTGAATAGATAGACCTGTATTTTTCTCTCACAGACAATGATGAAATCAAGTGGTGACCAAGTGATGCTTGATGGTTTGCTTGAGTGAATTCCTGCCAAGAGAGGATATGTAGAGCTGTGCACAAACACGCGCGCACACACACTGTCCTTCTGTAGACTTCCTGCTTGGTTTGGTGCATAGCTCATTATTCATGCTAATGAGAGTTTGTTTCAGCACTACAATGAAGATCTGCTGTGATCAGACCTGAAACAAGCATGCTGAAAATATACAAAAAGAACCAGGATCATGCAGATATTATGCAGTTACAATGAAAGATAAACACTCTGAACATCATATGTTTTCTTTTTCTGTATAGGCAGTGAAAGGTTTATACCCTCAGCTTACTGTAGGGTACACACTGATGCTGCACATCCATACATAGAGTCCATATAGACAAGTATGTCCAAACGTCTGCATAGTTACACATTTGAGAATGTAAACAATCCATCTCAAGGTCTATTAAGAAAGAATGTAACAAATCTAGAGGCATGATGTGTGGCAGTTAATACAACAAGCTGTTTCATTAAGATCTGTGGGAATCTTTGACCGATGACTAGATATTAAACACTTTGGCCTCATTGTGTCATGTCCATTTTCAGTCTTGGTAAGGTGTGTGAGGGTTTGAAACACAACCCAGTTTTTTCTCATGGATAAGTTTTTCGGATTAGTTTGATAATCCTGCTTGGTCACAAAGATAAGGTTTCTGTTTCTGATTTGTAATGAAGCTCTGTCACAGTGGAGTTGGCTGTGCGCATTCAAACATGAAAGTCAAGTCTTCATAATTGCACAATGAGATGCCAACTCTGATGCCACTGAAGTCTGGCCCGGAATACTGCAGAAATCTGTTTGACATAACTGGGTTAGGAAATGTTCTTGTTTTTCAGCTCTTTCAGTCATAACTTTCATTCTCAGCCTTGTATGCTCTGTTTTCCCATCAGGCTTTGCATGGGAGGAAGGCGATAAGGACACTGCGAAGAATGCTGATCTGACAACACAAAAGCGACACTATGAACTGACAACATCAGCTAGCTCCACGACTCTCAGGAACACAGGTAATTAAAATGCTCTGATGAAATTCAAGCCTCTATGTAATCCACACCTGTAATAATTATACCCGATTGTTATCTTGAGACTTGAAACCCTTTTTGAGACAAGTATAATGGAGAGACCATCAACTTAAGTAAATAGCACCACATACAAGCTCCCCGATTTAATTTCTTAAAGGAAATTAGTTGACATAAAATGTATAACTTATATTATTCTAAACCTTTGACTTAATGGTGAAATCCCCACAAAGACATCAGCTTAAACGTCAGCTCACAAAGTTTAAGTGAGTTTAATTGGTGCCGTGACCCATATGGGAGTAAGGTTTAGGTTACGGGCAACTGATGTTGGAGGCTGTGTTTTAAACTGCATTAAGTGCACATATAGGAGGAAGGTTTAGTGGGGATTAGTGAGATTCAGGTAATAGGAGCAATGCAATTAAAACTTACTTTGCTGATCTTAAGATACTGAAGATTGAGAGTAGAACACAGAAACTGTTACACTGGTATTGTGACTCAGATGGGAGTGAGGTTTATGGGAATGTGAATAATGGAGGCCAGCTATTAGAAGCATACCTGTCCACAAATAAGGAATACCACCCCACTTCTGTGATAAATTAAAATATATGTTCTGTATATTACTGCATGTTTTTATTTGCAAAAACTAAGCCAAGAGTTTCCCTTTCCTTTAAAATTTTTGTATATTTGATATTTGAAGTTTTTCCCTTTAAATTTTGTATATCCATATTTTGTATATCTGCATTTATCAACATTTATCTGTGTTAAATAAGTTTGTCACTTACATTATATTTATACTAAATTTCATATAGTTACTATTCATTTTAAATGTGCAGCACATTTACCATTCATATAACTGCATAAAACATTCCATAGCCAATAAAGACGTCATAATTGTAAAATATCACCATATCACAGTTAATTAAGAGTGGAGTCAACGCATAAAACAAATATAAAATTTGCTGACTAATTATTCACATCATTTTCTATCATTTCTATTCTAGTCTACACTATTTTTCTATTATATGAAGCATAAATAAAGTTGAAGGGTCCACTATAAGTACTAGATTCTTTCCATTGTTTTACCACATCACAAAAACCACAATCATTAATTTAATAAATATTACTCTGGTACAAGTGCCGATAATTTCATTGACTGTGTATACAAAACAACACTTAAGCGAACAAGACAATTTTTTTGTGGTAAAAGTTGTTCTTAATCTCTGAACAAATAAAAAATTCAAGCCCCATAAATATCCAAACTTTAATGTATGCATATCAACATGACAAATAAAGATAAGGTCCTATAAAAGGTCAATATATTGACATATACAGCCTTAAAGTGAAAACAAACTCCCTCTACTACACGTGGGGCCCAGCTGTCATTTATAGAGATTTATTAACCACAACTTTACTGGAAGTGTCCTTACCTGGAGCCCCTGAGTTTGATGTTTCGGACTTGTTGAAAGGGTCTTCTCTACTCTTCAAGTTCATGATGGACACAAGGGTGAACCAGAGCAGACCGGCGTCAGGGTGATTCACTGGAGCAATGAGTCAATCATCCACAGCTATAAAAAGGGAGATTCCTGCTTGAGTTTCTCAATATGCACATCAACACACCAGAGGTAAGCACTCACTCATTCTTGTCAACATGGGCACCATACATCACTATATGACCTTAAGTCTTCTTGATTGTGTAATTTGATTCCTTATTGGACTGTACTCAGCAACTTAAGTGCATTGAACTTTGGTTTTTTAAATTACACACAACTAAGGGACTGATTTAGCATAAATCTTTAATGTAGTTATTCTAATCGGGCTGAGTTAGTGGTTAAATAAACATATCTAATTGTTGAAAGCAGACATTTTAGTTGAAATTGTGCTTATTTTAAATTATTCTTAAGTTTAAATGTTGGTATTGTATTGTCTAATAATTAAAATGTATAATTATAAACTAAAAACTAAACATAAAAAAATAGTATTACATTTATTTTGTCTAAGGAATGTCTACGTGTCTATGTGTATTTATTTATTTATTTATTTTAAAGTGCACTAAATAAAAATACATGTGTTTGAGTAAAACATTATTTAAAGTGTATTTAATTGTTGTGTAAATGAGTAATGTTTAGGTTAGTTTTATTCATTATTTTACTGTATTCTACATATTGAACTTGAATATTCTACTGTGCACAACAAAATATTTGACAAAACACTATTTGATTTGGTTTTTTGCAGAAAGATGAAGTCTTCAATGTTTTTTTGCTTGTTAACATCAGCCCTGTTGGCCGTGAGCATCAGTCGACCCACGGCTCCCGAAGACAGGATACGAATCATTGCCCGAACCACCATCAGCCGAATTAAAAAAATCAAGGATGAGGTAAATGTTTTGCAACGATTTAATTCCCTTCATGTTGTTCCAAATCTTATGACTTACTTTTTTATGTGAAACTCAAAAATATGTTATTTTTAATCATCTTTAGGGACCAACAACTTTAGCCCTAATTGACTCAATATGGAGTTTATTTGCTTGTTGTCACTTTTTATTATTGTTATAAAATATAATAATAATATAATAATAATAATAATATATTAATAAATATAATATTATTATTATTTTACTATTTTTTATTGTTGGCATTTGATTTAGTAGGATATACTTCTTCATTTTGGTATTTAGATTGAGCAGAAAATGGTTTTATTTATTAGACTAAAATGATTTAATGCTTGACGTTCAATACAGCTTGATATATTTTTGTATTTTTGGTATTTAGAATAGAAAATAATTAGCCTAAAATGTTTTAGTGTTGGCATGAAGTTTAAATTGATGCTTTTTGCCATTTAGATAAATTAGCATAAAATAATTTCTTTGTTTTTTTTTTATGGTATTTGGTGGGATTTTTTTAATTTGCATTGTTCATTTTTCTTTTTAGATTGAGATCATTTTAATTACCGTACTTTTTTATTTTGTCATTACATTTTACTTGATTTTTTTCTTCTTTTTCCTTTTTGTATCATATAATTTTGCTTTTCATTTATTTATTACGCCAAAATGTCTTAAATGTGGCAGTAAGTACAGCTTGATGTTGTTCTTGTTAGCAGAAACAAAACAAAGTAAAGTACATGGTGAAAATCCATGTCAAGCGCTGTAGTGTTACTAAACAAGAAATCTATTTAAATATTCATTCATTCATTTTATTTCAGCTTGGTCCCTTTATTAATCAGGGGTCGCCACCACGGAATAAACTGCCAACTTATCTAGCATGTTATATTTACGCAGCGGATGCCCTTCCAGCCACAACCCATCACTGGGTTACACCCATCCACTCTTGCATTCACACACATACACAACGGACAATTTAGCTTATTCAATTCACCTGTACCGCATGTCTTTGGACTGTGGGGGAAACCGGAGCACCCGGAGGAAACCCACGCAAACACGGGGAGAACATGAAAACTCCACACAGAAAAGCCAACTGACCCAGCCGGGGCTCGAATCAGCAACCTTCTTGCTGTGAGGTGATTGTGCTAGCCACTGTGCCACTGTGCTGCCCATCTATTTAAATATTTTATAAAGATTCTCTCATTCAGTTGTTTATATACTTAATAACTTGTGTACTGTTGTTATTTCTTGATAAACTCTTATTTCTTTTAGTTTGGCTGGAATAAAAGTGTAACAATTTCTGTAAATATTTGTAAGAATTTTAAATAAATATTTTAATTATTAGAAATTATTCTTCTTGCTTGGCTACAGAACAAACCAAGATATTATTATCCAATAACTTGCCTAATTAACTGATCTTGCCTAGCTAACCCAATTAACTGATTTAATGAAGCCTTTAAATATCTGCACTTACTTGTATCTTGCAAAATAACTTGCAAAATATGATGTTCTGACAACATGGTAAAAATAAATTAGTTTTTGAAACTGTAATGTTTAAAAATGTGTTGGGGAAAAAAGGCTCTCAGTTGAACAGCCTTTCTAAATAAATTACCATTCATTCATTCATTCTCCTTCGGCTTGATTTATCAGGGGTTGCCATAGCCGAATGAACCACCTAATTAAATGATCAAATAACTAAATATAAACTGCATATATACACATGATAATTACAATGAGTAAATTCTGCATATCTCTAACTCTAAATCTGTCTTCACAGCACTTCCAGATGTCTCCAGAGATTGATTTTGGCCCTGACATCGACAACCCCATTGATGGTCTCAGTTCTGTCTTGAGTTACTTAAGTTACCTGCATTTGCGGTTACACGTTCCTCCAGCTCAGCACCTACAGCAGGTCCAGATAGACTTGGAGGCTCTCCTGCGGACACTGGAGGAGCTGGCTGTCTCACAGGGATGCCCTCTGCCCAATCCTGAGACCCCGGTGCACAAAGAAGAAACGGCCTTTCCTGTCACTCCAACTACCTGCATCTCCTGGAGCTCCAGAGGTTCCTAGAGAAGCTCTGCCTCAACATGGACAAACTGAAATACTGCAAAGATACGGATGTGGCTGAGACATTTATTCTCTGAAATGTGTAAGCCATGCATTATTACTTCTATGCATCAATTTCAAAACAAAATGGCACATGCAAGGACTAGTTCTCTAAATTATTTAACTTATTTCACTTGATTAGTTCTCAGTTTTTTATGTTAGTGCTGCAGCTTTCTATTTTCTAAGCTACATTTTTGATATTACAACATAGCACTGAGAAATTCCAACTTGCCTGTAGTTGTGGATTGTGTTTTTTTATGTGTTATATGAATGAAGAAGGATTGTGAAGATTGTATGCACTTGGATTTTTTAATAAGATTTTTTTAATAAATTATGTTTTAAGAAATCAGTAGCCTCTACGTTGCCTTTTCTTGTTTTTGAAATGGAGCGAAACTTGTCTTAACATGTTTGTACATTATTAGGCTGATCATTTTTATTAGATCAGAGTTTGTAATTTGGAGTTTTATAAGGTTTTCTTCACTGTAGAGATATTAATTTGTTTTAAAGTTTCGTTAAATAAGTAGAAGACAACAATGAAGAGCAAATAGGCCTACTTTTTAAAGCATGGTTGATGCTATTTTTTATATTATTATTATTATTTATTTTTTTTTTTGAGTTATTTGTAATGAAGTGTTGCGCTAGCATCAGGATTTCCAAAAGACAAAACTATGATGACACTGGCTGAGAATTTTAGGACAAGACACATGTTGCAAAATCATTATTTTCTTTTTATGTTGCTTAATTTAGATATTTTGACTGGCCTGCTTTTATAACTTGTCTTCTTTATGAGAAGTTGGCTAACAAACATCCAGAATGCACATTCATTTGTTTATGTGGCCAATAATGGGAGCACAGACAGCGTTGAATAGGAAGACTTCTCTCTATTTAAAAAGTTAATCAGAAATGAGGGGCAATAGCATAAAGCAACAAGTGTATTTACACAGTATTTTAATTAATTAACTAATGAACTTATTTAAAATGTAAAAAAAATTGCTAGTTCACTGGAATCTGGAAAATTTCCAAAAGCCTGAAAGTACCATTAATTATTTATATTATATATATATTATTATATTATATTATATTATATTATATTATTCATTCATTTTCCTTTTGGCTTAGTCCCTTTATTAATCTGGGGTCGCCACAGTGGAATAAACCGCCAACCTATCCAGCACATGTTTCATGCAGCGGATGTCCTTCCAGCCGCAACCCATCACTGGGAAACATCCATACACACTCATTCACACACAAACACTATGGACAATTTAGCTCCTTATATAATTGACCTATACCACGTGTATTTGGACCCGGAGGAAACCCACGCAAACACGGCGAGAACATGCAAACTCCACACAGAAATGGCAACTGATCCAGCCAAGGCTCAAACTAGCAACCTTCTTGCTGTGAGGCGAACGTGCTACTCACTGCACCACTACGTCACCGTATATTATATCATATTATATTATATTATCTATATTATATTATATATTTATATTATATTATATTATATATATATTATATTATATTATATTATATGTGACCCAGGGCCACAACATTTTACTGTAAATATATCTAAACTTAATATATGATTAGTAATGTGCACTGCTTAATTTGGACAACAGTGAAGGTGATTTTCTCAATATTTAGATTTATAAAGTATTTATTTATTTATTAAACCCTCAGATTCCAGATTTTTACATAGACTAGTTGTACCTTGGCTTAATGTTGTCCTATTAAAACAAACTATACATCAGTGGAAACTTATGCCTGCTTTTATGATCCCTGGTCACATATAATATATTATATTATATATATATTATATTATATTATATTATATTATATTATATTACATGGTCACTATATATTATATACACTAAACATTTCATAATTTGCCTAATTTTATTCCTAAAACCTGCCAATAATAAAACAATATTGTTTTTAAAAATAATTTAATGTAATATTCAATAATGAGGTAACAACAGAAATGTATAAAGCTAATATTAAATCACGTTATTAAACTCCACAACTTTATAACAGCCCATAAAAGTCATTAAATTGTTTACCATATTCGTCAAAAATAGCATAAACAGAAACCGCTGATATTTTTCTTCTTAATCTGTTGTTAATCACCAACAGGTGGACAGTGGCGTATTACTGACCTTTTGTCCATTTTTGACGTTGTGCGTGTTGAATGAAGCTAGTTGACTGGTTAATGGTGAAGTTTGACAAGCGTTATGTAGAAGTTTAGGTAAAATCCAGAAGGAATGGCATTTGTTTTGAGTTTCCAACGATGGTTTCTTGTCGATATTCGACTGAGCAGGTAGGCCTACAGTAACAAAATGTCCTTAGATAGCCTGTCATATACATCGTATGCTCCGTTTCAGTACACATTTTATTTGTGTGAGAAATTAAGCGGGAACGGATACATTTACGTCACAGGCTTTGTAGCTATTTTGCATTGACTGACAGGATTTTTTGTTTTAAGTTAAATTAAGAAAAACAATTGTAAAGGGATCACAACATTACTACAAATACAATGTTAACTGTTATACTGTAGTTATTGTGGCAAAATCATGGTTTAACGAGGGAAAAAAAATGTTTTTGATTTATATAACGTTATAGCCTGTACACCAATAGTCTTATAATTTTAGTTTTTTTTAAGTTTTTTTCATGTTTTTAAAATAAGTTTGTTCTAATCTTCTGCGCTATTTAAAATAACAGTTTTGTATTTAACATATTTTGAAATATTAATTTTTTTGTGATTTCAAAGCTGAATTTCAGCATCAATCACATGATTCTTAAGTAATAATAATACTATGCCAATTAGCTCCTCAAAAACATGTATTATGTTGAAAATAGCGGAGTGTTTTTTATGTGCTTAATTATAGTCTCAAAATAGTCTTCACCACACACACACACACACACACACACACAAAAGCATATATATATATATATATATATATATATATATATATATATATATATAATATATATATATATATAATATATATATATATATATATATATATATATATATATATGTGTGTGTGTGTGTGTGTGTGTGTATATGTAAATATATATATATATATATATATATATATATAATATATATATAATATATATATATATATATATATATATATATATATATATATATATAAATTAAGTAAATTGTTATTTTAAATGGTACAACTATATTTTAAAAATTTAGTCTTGTTGAGCAAAAGACATTTTTTTTAATTATGGAAAATATTACTGTTCTAAATCCCTTGAGCATATATGTGACGCACTTTGTAACCAAACTCAATGTGGGAAAAAAAATCAACTATGGTTTTATTACAGTAAAAGTGTAGCGACCATGTAGTAAATTTTGGCATTCAATGTTATTGTTTACCATCTTTATAACAATGGTTTTGCCAGCAAAACCAAGGTTAATTTGTCTTTACTTATTTTTTTATTATTGTTATTTGTAGTAAAACCATGGTTAGTTTTAATTTAGAAATGCTACCACTTTTTTAAACCCTATATGTATATACGATTTACAAACCTGAAGCTGCCATTCAAAGTTTGAGCTGTTTCTCTTTTATCCCACAAGATGTCAGCAAAAGCTCACACTTGCTGCTCTCCCTTTTTATAGTTGGGTTTTTTCTTTATACAGTAGATAGCATGAATACTTTGTGGCACTTATATCAGATGAGGGCTTTTTTATGGTGTGTGGATGGTATTTATTATTGTTATTATTTTATTGTGTGGTTTATTGCTTCTTATAGCTAAAGTTAGTCTTTGTGGTTTTAAATTGCTTTATACTTTGAAACAGTCTCTAATGCTATGTCCCTCATAGTCTATTTATACGTTTCACTCTAAAAATAGTAGCAATGATCATTTTAAAAAGTAGTACTGGAGATAATTGTGTCATTGAGAACTGTAAAAATCTCCTCTAGGCGACTAGGGTGTACACTTTGTGTCCAGCGGACCCTCCCCATCTATTGTTTCTCAGTATTGTTCAGATTTGTGGGCCAGTGAGAAGGGAGAGGGTCAGGCTTCCTCTGTGCAAGGTTCACTGTTTCCTTTTTCATTTTCCCCCATCTACTCTCAAACAGTGTAGCTTTGACTCTATTTTTGCATTGTACCAATACAAGTTCAGTGTAATTGCGCTGTGTGTTTTGCCTCCTGGGTAGACCGAGCTTGATGCATTAAACATGTGCACATTGATCCAGTATAATCTGCCTGCGTGCCAACGACTGTTGCTGATCTGAACCCAATACATTACACTCTCTTACGGCCCTCTTTTTCTCAGTGTGTTCGACATGCTCGGTGAACTCTTATTGGCTAATGACTTCTTCAAATAAAGAAGAAGATTTACTGTTCCCAGTGTGTATGCCAGATGCGTTTAGGTCACTAAAAATTGTTTGCATCTTGATACCTCATGTGATGCAATATAAACCCAGTTGTTCATGTGTTATGAAGTGTAGTTGACTGTATGAGCCTCATACAGTGGCCAGCATATAAAAATCCCCTTTGAAAATTTGTATTTTTATTAGTGATGATAATCGCAATTAATCACATCCAAAATAAATTTGTATTTACATGATATATGTGCGTTTACTGTGCAGTGTTACTTTTAAAATTATTATATTTAAATCTTGCACTTAAAGTACTTAATTACTTTTAAATGAAAGTAATGTGTTACTTTATTTTGTGTTACTTTTTATTTTGCTTTTTTTATTAATAATGTTTATTTTATTTTACTATCTATCTCTCTCTCTCTCTATATATATATATATATATATATATATATATATATATATATATATATATATATATATATATATAATATTTTCCCCCAATTTCTGTTTAACGGAGAGAAGATATTTCAACACAATTCTAACATAATAGATTTAATAACTCATTTCTAATAACTGATTTATTTTATCTTTGCCATGATGACAGTACATAATATTTTACTAGATTTTTCAAGATACTTCTATACAGCTTAAAATGAAATTTAAAGGCTTAACTAGGTTAATTAGGTTAACTAGGCAGGTTAGGATATTTAGGCAAGTTGTATAACGATGGTTTGTTCTGAAGATATAGCTTAAAGGGGCTAATCATTTTGACCTTAAAATGGTTTTTAAAAAATAAAAAACTGCTTTTATTCTAGCCGAAATAAAACAAATAAGACTTTCTCTAGAACAAAAAATATTGTCAGACATACTGTGAAAATGCCTTTGCTCTGTTAAACATCATTTGAAAAATATTTAAAAAAAAAAAAATCAAAGGGGTGCTAATAATTCTGACTTCAACTATACATACAGTTGAAATCAGAATTATTAGCCCCCTGATTAATTAGGTTAACTAGGTAGGTTAGGGTAATTACGCAAGTTATTGTATAATGACGGTTTGTTCTGTAGACTATCGAAAAAAATATAGCTTAAAGGGGCTAATAATTTTGACCTCAAAATGGCTTTTAAAAAATTAAAAACTGCTTTTATTCTAGCCGAAATAAAACAAATAAGACGTTTACCAGAAGAAAAAATATTATCAGACATACGGTGAAAAATTCCTTGCTCTGTTAAACATCATTTGGGAAGAAAAAGAAAAAGAATTCAAATGGGGGGCTAATAATACTGAATTCAACTGTATATATATATATAATATATTTTTTTTTTTAATGTGTGTGTGTGTGGTGTGTGTGTGTGTATACATAAAATACAGTACACACAGGTAATATGTAAATACAAACATTTAGTTTTGGATGCAATAAGACCTCACTAATAATTTGATAGCAAACATTTTTAATAAATTTAATTTAAATTACAAAAAATGTTAAATGTATAATTAAAATATATATAATATATATATATATATATATATATATAATATATATATATATATATATAATCATTAAAAAAGATGTTTAGCATAAGAAACAAATGTACATTAAATATACAGGAAAAAAACAATACATTAAATTGCAAATAGTGCTTCTAATTTTAAAATATATTTTCTGTCTTTGTAATTTTGTTGAACTAGGAGCTCTGTCATGAAAACAAATTCCTCGTATGTGGGAACATACCTTGCAATAAAGCTCATTCTGATTCTGATTTTAAAAAAATCCAACCTTCAAAATTGCAGCCAAATTCAATATTTAGTTTTCCAGTTTGTTTAAATGTCATTGTCTATTTTCATAGTGGTGTACTAATTTTTACACCATATTCTAAATGTATTTTATTAAATTAGTTCCAGTTTTAACTTTGGTATTGAGAAATCTAATGTAAAACCAAATAACCAGATTTGCACAAATATCTCATAATATAGGGCAGTGGTTAGCAGCAAGAAGTCCCAGTTGGGCCAGTTGGTATGTGTGTGTGGAGTTTGCATGTTCCCCCTGTGTTTCCTCCGAGTGCTCCGGTTACCCTCACAGTCCAGACATTTACTATAAGTGAATTGGATAAACTATGCTGTGGCGACCCCTGATAAATAAGGGACCAAGCCGAAGGAAAATGAATGAATAAATCTCTTGTATAGCTTTAATTTTAAACAAATTTTAAAACAAATTTCTAACAATTCTATTCAGGTGTCTTCATTTATGCTAGACACTGTATAATAGCTTTAGACTTTTAAAACAGATGTGCAAACAACTACTCCCACATAGCTGTTAATCATGCATGCGTTCTAGCTAAAGCGCCCACACATGCTAGCATTCGCCGCCTTCAAATATCCAATGTGTGGACGAGCTAACGTGTTGCTAAAAATTTCTCCCCGCTGCTGGCTGATATCCCATGAGGTGCTAGTTTGAATGCATTAAAAGATGAAGTGCACACAATGGTGCTATTGATTCTCATTGTGCACCGGCTTGTTTGTGAGCATCTGTTTTTCAAGTCCCGCAGGAAATCTCTATTTATCTGCACTCAGATAAATTAATATTTGCTACATACAGTATGACAGCCAGGTGCTCCTTCGCTTCACATGGTGGCTTGCAGGAATTTTTGCATACGTATCATAAAACCCAAAGCTAGTGAATAGAGATTGGTTGTAGTAAGTGATTACATGTAACCTAGGTGTAATCACATTCCTTATCTATAGTACTCAATTTATCATATTGTTAGACTTTATAAAATGTTCATAATATTTATGGTTCATATGATTATTTGCTCAATGGCAGTAAATTATTGATTTATTGTTTCTTCCTAATAATTTGCTTGGCTTTAAAAGTTCGGAATATGGAATGGGCATATTCTGAGAAATTGGAATGATATACTGCAAACAAATAATTTACAGCAAACCCCATCAGGTAAAAAAATGGAAAATACTTAAATGCGATTTTGATTGTGTTACTTGTTTAACCTATTAATACACTTTCTAAATCATAATAGAGATGACAATAACATAATAAGCTGAGATTTTCCACCATGTTGTGCTTTAGCTCAAGATGCTAACTTCAAACCAGATGCCTTGTGGCATGTCTAATACAGAATTGTAAATATTTTCATGTGACTGATTTGTAAATGAATGAGAAATTCATTGAAATATCGCAGCAACAGAGTTGACAAATAATTAATCTACTATTGGTGTATGCTAAACATTTGGTACAAATTAATGAGAGAAAAATAATGACATGCCTCAATGTCTTCCAGAGTTTCCTGTCAGAGGAAGTGACATCACTTTGGGCAAGTCACATGCTTTTTCTATCAGCGCTTAAAAATTGTCATGCCTTTTTATAAACAATATAACAGGGTTGAGCAGAATGTAGGGACATTCAATGTATTTGTATTAACTTTAACTACAACATGAGTAACAAAAGTTCATTTGTGAATAACTAATCATTAACTCATTCTCAACTACTCATGAACTCCTTGGTTTAAACTGTTTATTTGAATGTATACAGAAGCCTTTTCTATTGTTTTTCAATGGTAACCAGGCCTAGAAGGACGTGCATAACTGTTACATTTAAACATGAGTTAATAATAATGTGCCTTCAAGTAAAGTGATGACCATAAAGGTCATAAATGACATATTAGTTACATTTGGCTTAAACTAAAGTGTTAATTAATACATTAATTACCAAAACATCAACTAACAAGTAATGGTAGCCATTATTCACACAGGGAACTCATGTGATTCATGTTGTAGTTAAAGTTAGTTCATATAGTGCATGCCTTAACTCATCATTAGTTCACAATGAAGTAATGTTTCATTTACATATAAGCACATCATTATTCATGTACTGTTATTGTGGTGTTACCAATAACTGCAATTCACTGCAGGTTGTGTGATCTTTTTAAGAAATTTTTTAAATGTGATTGTTTTTAATTCTTTTTTGTGTATAAATAAGGTCTGTGGTAAACAAATTTGATCATACTTGCCATTTACTGTATGAAGTTCACACCTCTCACCGCAATCTTTCTAGCTAATTGTTCAAAACGTGCGGATTTGATGGTTTTTGATTTGAGCATTTCTGAACATTTTGCCAGAAGCACAAATTAGGTTTGTAATGTCAAGGCAATGCTCTATAATTGTTTTAGAAAGAGCATTTTGTAAAGCTAGCAACACATTTAAGTGATGTCAGAAAGATTGAATCACAAAGGTCAGAATTACTGGTGAAACCCTCAGGTTTTTCTTTGAGCCCTGAGTTTTACATCGTTTTTGTTTTTATGCCGTGTTTTTGCAGTCAAGTTCATGTTAATTTTCTGTGCTGTTTCACTTTTGTGCACAAATAAGATCTACACAGGGATAAATGACTTATTATTAAAATAAAATATGAAAACATTTTTATTTCTCAGACTTGAATGTGTGACTGAAGTAGGAGCATGCCCACTGCACTTCAACATCAACTGTTTCTGAAATCACATACAGTACACATGAGAAGGTACTATTTCTGAAGTATTTTAGAATCACTGTACTGTTTTTTTTTCTTTCTTTTTTGTTGTTTCATAAGCTGGAACAATTATTTGAAACAAATTTTGTTTTGGAAGTGCATGTGACATTTTGCTTATTGTTTCTATTACTTAAACAGCTGATTGCACTGAAAAAAAAATGGAAATGAGTAAAATGGTTTTATTCAGGTACCCACAGTGGCCTAAGCAAAATATGGGATTTTTTTACTGTAAAAGGGAAGAAAATGGAAAAAAAATCTCACAGGAACTAAAACAAAACTTTGACTGCAATGTAATCACTGATCAATATTCAAGTGGATCTTTGTATTCGATTGGCAGGAATTCCTCAATAAGAAAGTTGTCTTGCAGTTTCACAAACAAAACAACTCAAATTAAGCTTTAAAATCTTTGAGCAAAACCAGACATCTGTACATTGTTATACAAGCAAAGGTTCAAAATGGATTAAAAATAAATTTCTTTAAGGTAACAATCGTGGCTTACTGTATACAGTATACAGTGGTGTGATAAAGTTTTGCCCCTTTTTTTTTTTTTTTTTTTGCATGTTTGTCACACTTTAATGTTTTAGATCATCAAACACATTTAAATATTAGTAAAAGAAACAACAAAACAAAAATTAAACAGATCATGCCGTTTTTAAATTAAGGTTTTTATTATCAAGGTTTTTAAAACAAAGCGAAGACTTTGGAGTGGCCAAGTCAAAGTCCTGACCTGAATCTGAAAAGATTCATGACCTTAAAAAGGCAGTTCATGCTCAAAAACCATCCAATATAGATGAATTACAACAATTCTGCAAAGATAAGCGAACCAAAATTCCTTGACAGCACTATAACAGACTCATTGCAAGTTATCGAAAATAATTGAGAGCAGTTGTTGCTGCTAAGAGTGTCCAAACCAGTTATTAGGTTTAGGCGTCAAACACTTTTTCACACAGGGCTATGTAGTTTTGTATTTTATTTTATTTTTTTTATAGTAAAAATCATTTCAAAACTGCATGAGGTGTTTACTTGTTATCTTTGACTAATATTTAAATTTGTTTGGTGATCTGAAACAATAAAGTGTGACAAACATGGAAAAAAAACACTTTTTCACACCACTGTAACTGCCTATGTGTGTCTGGTCAATTCAATTTAGTCCACATCCATCCATTAGCTGGACAGCCAAGCAATGAAAACTGAACATTAAACACAACTTGTGTCTTTTAGCTTCAGACCGTTAGGATTCATTGTTCCCTAGAGACAAAGGTACTTATCTCTATCAGAGGCAGCCTTTGTGGGCTCCTCCGGATGCTGGGGGTGGGTGAACATAAAGCACACGGGTCAGAAGGGGAAACCCTGCCCACATTATATCGGCCTATTCAGTCTGCAGCTCCACAATATGGAGTCAGCATGGGGAGATGCTTGTGGAACAGTCTATTATATTGTGATACTTGGTGTAAAATGGACATTGCATTATTTCAAAACTGTATACAGAAAATATCATACATGGTGGAAAACATTGTATTTTTGTGGGACTGTAGGCATTGCGTAAGCCTTGGTTGGCTGTGCTGAGCTTAATGACTACACATTTTTCATCTGTGCAGTTGGGTACGGGTTGATCTAATTTAAAAATGGATTTCCTTTGAAGAGGCCTCCAGAGCAAGTGGCTTTTTGCCGCAATATGAAAAGTGGACAATGGTGTCTTGCTTCTGGCAAGTGTCTTATAATACAATTGTTGAACTTTCTACTGAAACCAGATACCGGGAAGACAGAGAGATTGCGTTGCTATGTTTTAATAACAAATGGCCTTTTGCTCAGACAGACATTTTGCCCACAGTCAGAATATGATGTTGTTATCACACAGGGATGCGCTTTTCAAAGTTTGTGTAGATTTAGGGAACATTTGCATGACAACAGTGTATTAAAACTAAAAACAGTGTTCCTACTTTGCTTTTTTTAAACATCAGCATTTTTATAGTGATCCCCATTCTCACTGATACACAAAAATAACAAAAAGATCTGTATTATGCATGCCAGGCCAAAAGTTGAAGTTGCCAGAACAAACACAGCCTTGTAGTCCGTCATTTTTGTACTCGCACATGCCTGTAAACTGATCATTAGATGCATGCACAAAGCAATACATATATATTGTAGAAAATACTAGAGCTATGCAGATGGGTTTCTAAAGTTTGTTTGACTGTTTACTCCATAAATGTTTTTTAAAAGTGACTCATAAAACATTTAATCACTTGTGAGCTAATTCTTGCTAACTATATGCAATTTCATGCTAGAAACATACTAGTAGCATGTTAAGTTGCAACATGTTAATTATTGCTAACAAAATGTTAATTCATGCTAAAGCAGCATATTGATTTGTGGTTAACTGGCTAATTCATGCTAGAAACATTGTCACAGCATTCTAAGTCATGTTACTAACATGTTAGTTCATGTTGGAAACTTCCTAATTCATGTTAACAACATTCTAATTCGTATTAAACGCATATACCACCATGCTAATTTATGCTAACAGTGACTTCGTTTACATGGACATCAGTAATCGGATTATTTGCTTTAATCTGAATAAGACAATATTGATTAAGGTGTTCCCATGAGTTGGCTTATTGAATATTTCTTCATGATCCCGTTTATGTGTTATATCACATAATTCGATTAGCGTCATTGCGTCACCACGCTGTCCACATTTCCTCCGGAGTTTCATGTAATTTTGGGTGTTTCATTTTTTAATTTTAGCGACTTTAACTGCAGTTTGGCACTATCCTTTTCATTCAGGAACATTTCATGCATGTCCCCCGTGACAAACGAGATTGGATGCGAGTATGAACTGCAAGAAGAGTGTTGTTTTAATGGAAATTGATTCCCGCATGCCATATGGGAAAAAATCTCTGCTTTTCAGGGTGTGTAGCTGTGGTTCTGCTGATTCGATAGCTGCAGAGAATAATGTCCAGCAGCCATGTGTGTATGGAATATCCTGTCGCAAAATGTGGCAAAATCCTACACGACGGTAATAGTTTGATTGCGGTGTTCACATGTCTGTACTGCACTTCAATAATGCCGCTAAAATCAGCATACTCCACATGTTTTAATTCCATTTCTCTTTAGTTCAATTATGACTTTTTTCGAATTAAATTAATCAAAATCGATGTTTACATGGAAGACTCTTAATCAGAGTATTGTCTTAATTGTATTAAAATCGGATTATTGGTGTCCGTGTAAACGTCTTCAGTGTTAACTAAGCAAGTAAAATGCTTATTCATTGTAATATCTTTAACATTAAGTCATGTTAGCAACATGCTAATTTATTCATCTTTGTGAAGCCAACGTTTGTCAACAAACTTTATCAATATAGGCTAGTTAATATTTGCATTAGTTTGACATTATTTCAGTGAACTCATGCAACCTGAAATTTCATTAATGAGAGTTTAATTTAAAAATATTTTAAGAATCCACGTTTAATTCAGTGTTACCCTTGTCATTTCTCTGTACTTTTATTATTTGTGAAATTTACGAGCAATTTTAAGTGAAAATGCTTACAAAAGGAACAACATTTATTTGATTGTGGTCAATCAAGCTGTAGTCATACAGTATGTTAACCTAGTTGTTCTCCAAAAACCGAACGATTGCCTTCTGCCATTCACGTTATTAAAACATCCTGTCCTCAAAAACATTACCTTTGGTGCCTGTTCTCGTGAGATGTACTGATCTGGAGCAAATGTAAATGGTAAAAATAGTTTATGTGTGTGCGTGTGTGTCAGAGGTCAAACTGGCATTGAGACACACAGGCTCCTTCCAATTGTACAAAGTTGGGCTTTCCATCAGGAAATTATGTTTCAGTGGGACGGGACAATACTGATTGTTTCTAAATTTGGTGAATTCCTTGGGATCAGAGAGGTAATCGTATCCAAGAATGCTCCTTCTCCCAGGAGAAACATTGAGAATGGATTATTATTGGCTATCTTTGACTAGGATCAGAGATAAGCCATTCTATTGACAGACACAGAAGTGTGGCAAAAGTCAACTCAGAAGCGTGATATGAAGTGTGATGCAACATTTTGTTGTGACTGTTAGAGATGGTTTCTTTAAATTGCATGTTGGGTTTTGTGATTCATTTTAGATAGAAATTTCTGTTTCTGATGTAAGATGAAAAGGGATTTTCAATGTATCAAAGCAATAAGTGTATTATAGCTTTTTATTTTATTTTAATAATGAATGACATGCATTTTAAACGATTTAAAGAAGACACTCTCTACACATTGTCATTCATATTTATAACAGAACCATTTAAGATTCACAGTGAAGCTCCAAAATGCTAATCAACTGTCAGTTTAAATCTTTATACTATGCTCTATCCTTCAAACTACTCATTTTTACCCATTTGTCAGCAAATAGTTTTTAATTATTTAAATGCAATAACATTTATTATGTCTTTTATGTGTATTTTATGGTGGCACAGTGGCACAGTGGCTCAGTGGTTAGCACTGTCACCTCACAGCAAGAAGGTCGCTGGTTCGAGGCCCGAATGGGTCAGTTGCCATATCTGTGTGGAGTTTGCATGTTCTTCCCATGTTCGCATGGGTTTCTTCCGGGTGCTCTGGTTTCCCCCAGAGTCTAAAGATATGCGCTAGGTGAATTGAATAAGCTAAGTTGACTTCTCCAAACCGCGGTATACCTTGAAAACGGTTATAGTCTAGTGTGTCTGGTTTATATGGATGTTTCGCTGTGTAAAACATTTGCTGGATAAGTTGGCGGTTCATTCTGTTGTGGCAACCCCTGATGATTTAAAGGGACTAAGCCAAAGGAAATTGAATGAATGAATGAATGAATGTGTATTATTATTAATTGTGTGGTCAATTAATACTTGTGTATATATTTACAGAGTATGCTGTGTCATTTTTATGTAACGAATATATCTGTGATGCTGTATGACATGACCCATTTAATAGACTTTTTTTACTTCGTTAAAACATCAGAGGATACCTTTTTTCTGGCATTTAATATGCTTCATTGCATTTGAAATCACTTTTGGTAATGCAATTTAACATGAACACAAAAATGGCTTGCATTCTTTTCTTTCTTTTTTTGCTAATGTAATTTGTATATTAAACAAAAATATATTGAAAATAATACCTAATTTTTGTAAAAGTGAATATTTTTGAAATATGAGTATAAGGTCTTATAATTGTTGCTCACACAGTTACTACAATGGGGAGACTGCAAATCTGTGTGTGTATTAATTTAATAATTCATGATAATATAATATAAAAAATAATATATAAAATGTGTATTTATACAATTACTGTTGTTATTTTGGTTCTCTCATAAAATTACTTACGATACCAAATACCTGGTTTTGTTTAATAATGAGCCACATTATTGCTTATATTATATTATATTATATTATATTATATTATATTATATTATATTATATTATATTATATTATATTATATTATATTATATTATATTATATTATATTATATTATTTTATAATGAATTATATTATAATGAATTATTCATTCATTTTCTTTTCAGCTTAGTCCTTTATTAATCTGGGGGTCCCACAGCGGAATGAACCGCCAACTTATCTAGCACGTTTTTACGCTGCGGATGCCCTTCAAGCCGCAACCCATCTCTGGGAAACATCCACACACACTCATTCACACACACTACAGGCAATTTAGCCTACCCAATTCACCTATACCGCATGTCTTTGGACTGTGGGGGAAACCGGAGCACCCGGCGGAAACCCACGCGAACGCAGGGAGAACATGCAAACTCCACACAGAAACGCCAACTGAGCCGAGGCTCGAACCAGCGACCTTCTTGCTGTGAGGCGACAGCACTACCTACTGCGCCACTGCCTCGCCCCTATATTATATTATATTATATTATATTATATTATATTATATTATATTATATTATATTATATTATATTATATTATATTATATTATATTATTTTATTTTATTTTATATTATATTATACTATATTATATTATATTATATTATATTTTATTTTATTATGTTGTTATGTTATGTTATATTATATTATATTATATTATATTATATTATATTATATTATATTATGTTATGTTATGTTATGTTATATTATTTTATATTACATTTACATTACATTATATTATATTATTATATTATATTATATTATATTATATTATATTATATTATATTATATTATATTATATTATATTATATTATATTATATTATATTATATTATATTATATTATATTATACAACAAACTTATTTTTGCACTCATATTGCCAAAAGCTTATTTAAAAAATTATGGGGGGAATAAACAAATGTAAATAGTAGTATATGCCACATGTAGGTTTTTATGCATTCATTGTGTGTTTTTGACCATGTATATTTTTTCTTCTGTGTAGGTTGCCTAATTCTTTGACGACTGCCTGCTGTAGGGTGCTTGCCCTCTACTCTTTAACAATATGCTCAGCGAGGTGTGAC
Organism: Danio aesculapii; assembly: GCF_903798145.1. Taxonomy (NCBI): domain Eukaryota; kingdom Metazoa; phylum Chordata; class Actinopteri; order Cypriniformes; family Danionidae; genus Danio; species Danio aesculapii. Next base: position 40,251,572 of record NC_079438.1, read on the forward strand.
CAGATATTGTGCATCTGAATCCGCCACTAGACTACTGATGCAGCCGAGAGAACGAGGGGAGGAGAGAGAACAAGTGAGAGAGAGAGAGCAAAACCGATCTCTCTCCCACACACACGCGCACAGAGACAGATCTCGTTCTCCTGCAGTACAGTGCTGGTGGCTCTTCTGGATTTGTTTTCTTCTTCTCCTCGGGGAGAAAGGGTAAGTTTATTATTCTCTCCTTCATCTTGCAAAGGAATGCAGAAGCTACAGCCTCACTGCAGATGGCTGAATATCCTTATGTCGGTGTATAAATGTGACAGTCTCAGTGTGAAACGTGTGTGTCAGGTCTATAAACATCTGTATTTGCTCTATGCTGCGCTATACCGGGTGACTGTGAACAATGTCATACCCCTTCACACATTCACATATGTGTGGTGAGGGAAAATCTGGCAGATTCGGATGCATTCGGCTGCTGTTTCAGTAACCATGGTAAAGGCAGCCGGTGTATAGCAGCCCGTGCGTTTTCAGATAATCAGGTGATCCGGATGCTTTCAGAGAAAAGCCCACAAAAACATTAGCTTGACAGGTCATTAATCACGTTTTCACAGCCAAGTGTAATCAAGTCCTCCTGAGGAGAAATATCATGGATGTGCCAAGATGGTGAAAAACGTTTGCAACATTTGGAAATGAATTTGCTGAAGTGTTTATGGTCAAAAAGGTCAACAGGTTGCTAAGGAATGCGTTGATGATGTCTGAAATGTATACAGATTTTGATCCATAAACATCACAAATCAACATGTTTGTGAATATTTTTATCCTCCTGCGAGCAGAGGATAGATTAAATCACCCAGCATTGATATTTAAAGGCTGGGTGCGAAACAAAATCATAATCAGGACATTATATTCATCAATTTATATGCATATGTAGTGTAAACATGCGTGGATTGATCCATACAGGCCTGCAGCATGATAACGCCATGTTAATGAACAGTGTGACGGCACATGAGAGCCACTGTTGTGGAAAATGAGTGTGTACATGGAGTCAACATTATTGAGTTCAGCATTTTCAGTGTAAGGGAAGGGGAGGAGGTATGTAAAATAACAACACGTTCGGCTCTCCATCAAATCAGTCGATTTGGGGTGATTTAGGGTGTTCTGATAAAACGATGCTGGATGTGGGTTTGATTTTATTGTTTTTAATTCACCACGTACTGTTCGTTGCACAGTTTAATGGGGGATTCAAATTGATAAGATCATCTCTACAGATGTTTCACTTTTAAAAATAAAATTAATAATAATAATTCTGAATGACACCGGAACATGATTTCACCAATATATTTGATATTTTTACCTATTTGAAACATCAGAGAAGACTTTTTCTGGCATTTAATATCCTTTTAATACATTTACAAACACTTTTGTAAATGCAACTTAACATGGACACAAATGGACATAAAATGGCTTGCATTCTTATAATAATAATAATGCAAATGTAAATTGCTTATTAAACTAAAATATATTTCAATTAAATGTAAATATGCCTAATTGTTATAATATGGAATATATTTTTGTATATGAATATAAGGTTATATAATTATTACTCATGTACTGTAGTTACTATAATGGAGAGACTGCAAAACGGAGGTGTGATGTTGTTGTTTTGTTCATCTGTGCGATTTACAGTTTAATTGGGGATTCAAATTGATAAGATCAGCTCAACAGATGTTTCACTTTAAAAATAAAATTAATAATAATAATAATAATAATAATAATAATAATAATAATAATAATAATAATAATAGTAGTAGTAGTAGTAAGTATAAGACACCCACTAATATGTCATTCAGTGTAGCCATAGTTTTTACTCCCCAAAATCTTGTTAAGCATATTTATAATAATAATTAGTTAACATACTAATATATTTTAAATATTGCAGAATAATAGTCAAATGCACTGTAAAATAAATCTACACAATTCCTTCATGTTTTCCCAACACAAAGTTAACTTAATTTATTTTATTTTTTTTTACAAATTTAAGTGGAATTAACATGAAACAATAAAGCTGTGCCAAAAAACTCAAGCATTGTGACAATTCAGCTCATTTTAAGAAAGTAGTTTTTTAGTGTTTTTAAATTATTGTAAATCCCTTAAACCACTAGATTTTCATAATCGTAAGCAAGGTTTTTTATCATTTAAAATACAATAACATTTTGAAAGATCAATTATTGCTTTCGGGGTGACACAGTGGTTAGCACTGTTGCATCACAGCAAAAAGGACGCTGGTTTGAGCCCCGGCTGGGCCAGTTGACGTTTCTGTATGGAGGTTGCATGTTCTCCCCATGTTCACATGGGTGGTCCTCTGGTTTCCCCCACAGCCCAAAGAAATAGTGGCCAGAGTGTATGAATATGGATGAGTGTGTATTAATGTTTCCCAGTACTGTTGCAGATTAAAGGGCATCTGCTGTGTAAAAAATATGCTGGATAAGTTGGCGGTTCAATCCGCTGTGGTGACCCCTGATGAATAAAGGGACTAAGCTGAAGGAAAATGAATGAATGAATTACTGCTTTTATTTATTTCATTAAAGTAAAATGTAGATAATTGTTATTTCTTTTTTGCATAAACAAAGTTAGGATGAATAGCAGTGGAATATTACTTAATTTGTTATTTAACATTTTAGTAAATTCAGTGTGCTTTTAATGTATACTATTACTTTAGAAAATGTACTTTGTGGACACAAAACGAGACATCTTGTATATGAAATATGTATATAATAAAAAATAAGAAAAACATTCAAATACTGTAATTTTGTTAACATGGGGATGTTTTCAGCTAAGTGCACACAAAAACAAGTTTTTTACATTTTTTAAAATAAAAGTTACTTCATAAAATCATGTTTAATTTAAAGCATTACTTGCCAATTTTCTGAAATTTAAGTTGTCCAAAAAATGTTTACACTTTTTTTTTTTCCTGTGTAGCCTCAAATCCCTTAAATCCTTGTTTAAGCTATTTTATTGTTAAAACGCTTTGTAGTTTAGATCTAGGTTGTATTTCTGTTTTTATGTTTTGGTTAACCAGCGCTAAATTGTCTGAGACTTTGTATGTTAGGTCTATGCTGCATTTAGGTCATGATGCAAAAGACCATGCCTGCTCTGGTTCATGGTTGGGTTAATTCGAGGTTAAGGTTAAGCTAATGACTTTCGCTGCCTCTAAAAACCTTTAGACTGTGTTTAAAGGAAAACCCCTTTATTGGCATTTGTGTGTTTTTTTTATGGCTGCAGGTCATAAATATCCCTTCCCCCATATTGTCTGTATGATAAGAGCCTGAACGGTTTGGTGAATAAATCAAAGGCGCGAGCCAGTGATTCCCACAGCCGTCATGCACGTCTAGAGGACTGTTAAAGTAATTGATATCATAACGATCTGTCAACATTTAAGAAGATCTTCAGTGCTAGACCACCTTTACACATGTGTACAGTATAGTGTGTGAAGGAGACTTTGACCCGACTCCGATCTTACAACCTTACAGATCCCTGATGGCTTCATTCAGGTCTTTTCTTCTTTTGATTAAGTGGGATTTTTACTCTGATCGACTCAGGTTAATTTTTATCTTTAGGAAGCAAATGAAGATATTTTTAATCAAATCTGAATGATTTCTGTGCTCCCTTTGAAAACATATTGAACAAAATCTCTGATGCTTCAATATGATCATGAATGTCTTCAATATGATCATGAAAAATGAATGTCTTTCTGCAAGAACCAATGAGATTTGTCCTTGTGTGTTGGTTTTATACATGAATGAAAACCTAAATTAAATCCGTTATCGTATAATAAGATTGTTTCTTTTGAAGATTTGAATGAAACCACTTTCTCTTATATGGATTTTTTAGTTCTTTTGAAGAATCAAGTTTAACCATTAAATGTACATTGTAAAACATTCTTGCGGACTAAACTTTTTTTAGTTGACTCAAATTAACTGTTCTAGTCATCTCAACTTACATTAATCTTAATGACTAAAAATATTAAGTTAACTTGAATTCATTCATTCATTTTCTTTTCGGCTTAGTTTCTTTATTAATCAGGGGCAACCACAGCGGAATAAACCACCAACTTATCCAGCATATGTTTTACGCAGCAGATGCCCTTCCAGCTGCAACCCATCAATGGGAAACATCCATACACACTCATTCACACACATACACTACAGACAATTTAGCCTATCCAATTCACCTATACCACATGTCTTTGGACCTGTGGGCGAAATTGGAGCACCCGGAGAAAACCCACGTGAACACCAGAAATGCCAACTGACCCAGCCAGGACTCGAACCAGCGACCTTCTTGCTGTGAGGTGATTGTACTACCCCCTGCGCTACCGTGACGCCCCTAAGTTAACTTTGTGTAACTTAAAAAATTTGTTGAAACCTGTTTAACTTCAAAAAGTTAAAATAACACAAACTTTACTGACATGATTTTTTTGTCTTATCTTGATAGCTTTACAATTTATTACATTGGATCAGAAATTAAGTGTATAAATGATGGTTGGTAACAACTGGAAGTAAATAAACATGATAAAATTTAGCTAACCATATAATTCTAATAATATTATAAAAATGTATATAAAACATGTGGTCAATATAAACAGGCATGTATGATGTAAAAGTCATAAATTATTTCAATATCAAAAACTGCACATTCATTTACTGCTAAGCAGTGTTGGGCAAGCTACTTGAAAAATGTAGTAAGCTAAGTACTAGCTACTCTACTTAAAATGTAGCTTAACTACACTAAGATCTACACCCTGGGAAATGTAACAAGCTAAGCTAAAAGCTACATGGCAAAAGTAGCTTAGCTACATTTAAGCTATTTTTGCAATTTAAAAAAAACTTAAATCTTAGTCAATCATATCTTAGTGATCAATAAAGCTGTCAATGAGAATCATATGTGGCAGAATAGTTCAGTTATTTACTGTAAATAATATGCTGCACTAAACTCATTACAGTATATAACAGCTAAAACAAAAGATCCAATAAAACCATGTGTTTCACATTTAAAATACTATATTAATGTAAAGTAAAGGGAAATATTTTGGAATAAGCATTAGTTTGTGTGTGTGTGTGCGTGTGTGCGTGTGTGCGTGTGTGCGTGTGTGCGTGTGTGCGTGTGTGCGTGTGTGCGTGCATGCGTGCGTGTGTGTGTGTGTGTGTGTGTAGATAGATAGATAGATAGATAGATAGATAGATAGATAGATAGATAGATAGATAGATAGATAGATAAACATTTATTATTATTATTATTATTATTATTATTATTATTATTACACTGTAGAACCCAAAAAGTTAAGGTAACTCAAACCATTTGAGGAAACCGATTGCAACAAGCCATTTAAGTTTAAAAACTAATCCTAAGGAGTACTGTGAACTTACTTCATTTGAGTAAATAAAGCAATTTGAGCATAGTAAAACCCAAAAAATGAAGAGAACTCAAACCAACTGAGAACTGTAAAACCCAATAAGTTAAGGCAACTCAAATCGTTTAAGGAAAGTGGTTGCTACAAACCATTTGAGTTAAAAAAAAATTATCTATATGAGTACTGTGAACTTACTCCATTTAAGTTGAAGTAATGAGGTATTTAATTAACTAATTTCCTTCAATACGGAGTTCAAAACTCTTTTCAAACGAGTATAATTAACTTTCAGTCAATCTTGAGTTAACCCATTTCATTTGATAAAGTTGACTGCTGGGTTTTACAGGGCATTAATAATAATAATAATAATAATAATAATAATAATAATAATAATAATAATAATAATAATAATAATAATGATAATAATAATGATGATGATATCATTAATAATAATAATACTTTTGGTGTTTATCCAATGCAAATTCTGGATCTTTTATACCAGTTAACAAAAAATTTAAGTAAAGAATTAAAAAATTTAAATTGTGACAATTTTAATGATCCATATTATGAGTGTAAGAATTATGTTTTTGCTTTGGAGGATTGTGTGATCCAGGAGCTTTGTTATGAAGGAAAGACTACATTTTTAGACGAGGACCAAATGTGTAATGTTAAATCAGAAGTAGCTCTCTCTTTTTCCCTTTTTCAGCTTGAGCGATTACATCCTGCACTGGCAGGCCCTTTCTTTGCCACGCATGGTGGAACAAAATGACAATGAAAGAGGGTGAGAGAAATGGATAGAGATGGGGAAAGAAGAAAGGGGGTTTAATAGTAAAGCTTGACGCTATACAGTCATTTAGGTTTCCGGTTTGGCACAGACTCTGACAGATCCACACAACAGCGTCTGTGATGCTGTTTAACAAGCTCCTGTGGGGTCTGACTTACTGAGGCATTTAGCACCGATACAACTGTTCCTGTGAAATAAAACGTTTCAGAAGGTGTGAAAGACAAAAGTGTAGGCAGAGAAAGCAAAGTGTATAGCGTCTGATAAATGGTTTGATAAATCATGCTTTTAGTAATGCTGGGTTTAATGGTGATGTTGTTGAAGACGGGACTCTCTTCACTCAGAACAGGTGGTGTGTGGTAACAAGTAAACCGTATGACTAGTGATGACCATAATGACTATGGTTGTATCTGAAATGGCCCCCTCTACCCTTAAGATGTCCCCTTTTTGAAAAAGAAGACATTTGTAGAGGTGTTTGAAGCCATAGTGGTTGTTCTGAAGTGCACTCAATCAATCCCATGACGCACCGCAATAACACGCGTACAACCAATGTACACTTAACAGCTAGAGAACACCCATGAAGCACTGTGAGTTTGCGCATCAAATTAACTTCCACATTTTACCAGAAGGATAACCAACAATCAAAAGTTTGTGTTGATTTACTTACCCCTTTTCCATCAGTTAAACATACATTTTAATTGAAATGTTGTCATTTTTGATTCATTAAATGCAAGTCAACAGCTACTTGCACACGTATAGCAAAAAACACGTATATACAAAGCTAATAAATTTCTGTGGCTCTGGAAAATACACAATCTTGAATGGAAATATGTACAATGTCATTACCTCTACTGTACAGTCTCTGCGAAGAGTCTGGAGCACAAGATTCTTGTCACATAAAGACATGCTTTTATATGTTGGTTTAACAATCTTAATATAGTTTTCAGCATTTAAAATAAGCATAAGTGCCATTTTGATTAACAATATAACTTACATTTCCTCCCTATCTATTTGCGCCAATGCATACATCATGTGACCAGAGTTCCGTCGATTTGTCCTACCTTGTCAGATTGTCCTACGTCCCATTCAAAAAGTAGGTAGCACATTTTGATGATGCAATATGCTACCCATCAAATTTTGTGACATGAAGCTGTAATATTGATCTAACCTACCTACTGTAATCTCTAACCCAACCTTAGAACCATTCATATACAGTGTTGGTAGCATAAATTGATGGGTATGATAAAACAGGACAGGACACCGGAAACTTATATTTTATAAAGAATTCTGGACAATCTGAAATGCATTCATGTTTGTAAATTTGCTGTTAGCTTTTTAGGTTTTGGCACGAGCTATTTAAGTAATGTTTGGGAATTTTGGGAAAGGCTAGCAATTGCAAGCTAGCTGTGATTGCTACAGATCATTTAAATCATTTTTCTTAGGCCTCCCATTTATGCTAGAAATTATATAAAAATATATTTAGACCACTTAACTTAATGACTGCTATTAGGGTGTGAAGAACCAATCACCTATCCAGCTTTTAAACTGGCATGAAAGGGCTGCTTAGATGCCTTTTGACTCTTAATTGTTTAATTACCCTGGAACCAATAATCAATAAATGATCACAAAGGTTGATGTGCATCTATAGATTGTAACTGATTTTTACATTTTCTCACAAAGACAAACCTGAAATCCATCCATCTCTTTTCAACCCATTATCCTGAGCCAGTTAGTTGATCTAATCTAGTAAGCAAACATCATTTAGCCATGAGAAGGAGTTCAGCCTTTAAAAAGACTCTGAGGGAGGCCATTTCTGTGATACAGATGGCATCGGGAGATGGATAAGACACAATTGGGTTACAGAAAGAAAGGAAATGAAAGAGAATTTCAAAATACTTATCCTGCTATTTACTGACCAAAAACAACCAATGCTATTCCCAGTGGGAGAGTAGAGAGTTTATTGCAGTCTCGAGAACAAATCAATTGCATAAGAGAGAGAGAGAGGGATGCGGGGGTGGCAAAGAAAGAAAAAAAACATCCAAGTCTCACTCCATTCCAAGTGAAATTCCATCATATTCACCTCCTCTCACTGAGGCTACAGGCCATCAGCTTTATACTCCAAAATTAGCCCACAGCTCCACAAAGAAACTGGGCCCCCATACGTCCTACTACACCACCCCCATATATACATACCCAGCCACAAAGGAACCTCTAGTCTCCCATTAGTATTCTTAAAGAGCCCTGCCTCTATAATTGCTCTGTCAATGGGGAGTTGAGGCCACAACAGAAGGAAGTAGGGTTGGTATGAGACTACTAAACTTGAGACCTGAACTGGTCCAAATACTGTAAATGTGCAATGGAAAAAACTCTATAATCCAACTTACTGTACCTGACTGAGAAGCCCTTCATGTGTTTTGTGTCTCTGCTTTAGGTTATTTGCTGCCAAAGTCCGGTGCACCTGGTGGGCATTCCTCTGGAAGTCAGACACCATGTGAGCAGTGGCCCGTGACGACATTAGAGGGGCAGAATGCTGCTTCTGTACAGGACTCTTGTGGTCTTCTCTCTCTTCAGCTCAGTCAATGGGTTTTTCAGTGGGAATGGGCCAAAACCAACAGCCCAAACCAAGGCAGACTCCAAAGGTTGGGGGCTGCCCTACTTGCCAAACTGGAAACCTCCATCACTTGGTTTGGGATCATTCAATATTTTCAACAGGGATAGAGAGTCTGCGGGAACAAAGTTGAGCTTGACCCTTCCAGAAGCAACTACACAAGACTATACTCTATCTTCAGAGGACTTAACCACCCTAAAATACCAGCCGACTGCAACCACAATAGAGGAGCTTCAAAGCAGCACTGTCCAGATAGGCACCCTGCTGCCTTTAAAATCAGTGAAACTGCCAACAGATCACTTACTCAGGAACAAACCGCAATTACAAAGCTCTGAGCCACCTCCTTCCATCCTCGATCATAGCTATGATCTTGATCTCTGGCCTCCGAATAATGGCCAAAGCACATCGAAAACACCACAAACAACATCTCCTCAGATTACTAGACCAGAAACACAAACATACACTCTATCCACTGCTCAGAGTACCAGCATCACTCAGAATGGTACATTGAGAATGGTTACGGAAACCATGAACTCTTACACTGACCAAATCAAACCCACAGACACGCCATCAACAACATCAGAACTAACAGAGATTTCATTTCAAACCACACATTTCGTAACACTAGCAGATCCCAAGCCGGAAGTATCTACTGATCATCTGACCACTGTCACCTCTAGACAAAATACACTGGAGACAACAAATACAGCCTCAAAACCAGAATGGACAACTTTTGAGCCAACTGAGAAGACTCTGGATGGATTTACATGGGTAGAGCAGACCACAAGTTCAACAGAAATGGGAAATGTACAAGGTTTTGGCCCAGATTCCACTCCCACCATGCCAGCAGGAGGTAAGTTTAATCCTTACAACCCAAGCATATGATTTAAGATGATACAATTTGACCTTTAATGAGTAGGCAGGGTTTTGTTCATTGGTTCTCATTGTTCAACCTCTGCTTAAGGTGAAAATTAGTTTTAAATGAGTTGCCAAGGCCTCATTGATTACCAATAAAGGGTTAGCAGTGTAATCAATGAGGCTGATGAATTGATTACTAGCCCCTGAGTTCCTCAGACATGCAAACTGCTGTCAATATTTAGTGAAGGGAATGTCATCCATCTGATTGTAACAGGTTCTGCCCCATTACAGTTGGTTTCTGTTCATTACCCTATGAGATATAGGTTCAATCTAGAATATCATAATATACTGCTTTTTAAAAATAATTACTTAAAACTTTTAATTATGTGGCTTAAACAAATAACATTATAGTTATATCTATACATCATTGGGTTGTACCAAAACACAACAGATTGTTACTGAAATCATAGCTGCCATCCTCCATTTTCATCCAAGTTTGGAACAATTAAAATCATCAAAAAGAAAATCTAGCTGTATAAGATCAAGATACCACCCAGAAGAATCAATATAGACTTCTAAGCTGATCACACAACAGAACTCTCCAGATATCTATGCCACACACATAGCAGTGGTGCATGTGAGCTAGCTAAGCATGCTATCCAGTATTGACAAGGCTGTGTTTGATTTCTACAGCTAAGGGAGCAGTGAAACAGACAGAGTGTGTACAGTAAGCATTGGATTTGCACTAGAGAAGTAGCCAGTTGGGCGGTATATGATCAGTATTCCAATGGCAAAGTCAGCAGAGCCAGTGAATCCTCTGGGACGATGTTTTCCCGCACCGCCTGTTCACAGATGCTGAGCATGCCTCTCTCAACATTTAGTCTCCTTTTCTCAATTCGCTCTATCTATCCTCAATCGCAGTAATAGGCCTCTCCTGACGTTTACTGGGCATGTCTGTTTTTTTCTCCCAGCCATAAGTCTCATTTAGCTCTTCAGTCTTATGTTTTCTTTCAAGCTATCTTGGCTCCCGGAGACATGTTTTTCCTTGCCTTCTGTTCTTTTCCTTTCCGTCCAAACTTGTGGAATCTTTTCAGATGGCGGAAGTGCTGAGGAATAGATATGAGGCGTTGAGAGCTGTTACCAACCACGGCACCTGGTTTATCGCTGAGATTTATTACAGTACTGTTAAACAGTGACGTGCCGCAAATCTGGAGGTTCTGACAGAATTTTGATTGTATCGAAGGTTTATATATGCGGAAACAGCAGACAGAATGGAAGAACTTAATCAGAAGAATGCAATTGGTTGTAAGACACACAATGTCATTGAATTAGGTGAATTCTAAATGAATAATTCAAATGTAGTGCTTCACACTTAATCAAATCATACATGCACTTGTGTCTGTGAGGATAGGATAAACAGAACAGGATAAACAGAATTCAATGTTATATTTAAACAGACTTTTCAGCTTAATATTTCAAAATAATTTCCAAAAAAAATTTTATTCTCAAATTATGTAAACTTAATAATTTCATTGGTCATGATTTTTGTTACTAATTTAATTCAATCATTAAAATAGTTCAGAAAATGAACACACAATTAAAGGAAAAGATTTCAATGAATGAAGTGTTCATGCTGTATTTAGCACTGCATATTTAAATTGTAAGCCAATCTATAAACCTATAAACCTTTTTGCTGACATATATTAGAGGAAAGCTATTTTAAAGTAAGCATTTTAGAAACAATTGTGATAACAGTTAACATTTGTTCTTTATGTTAATGTTAAATAATAGCAAAATATTTATAAAGCATTTATTAGTCTTAACTGATGTTCTGTACATGTCAATTTTTCCTAATACATTAACCAAAAACATATAAAAGTCAATAATAAATAATAAATAATGTGCAATAAAATTTTAACTGACGTCAATTAACATTAATATGTGCTATATTACAATCTCAGAAAAAGGTACATTTTTGTACTTAAAAAGTCCATATTGACTCCTTAAAGGTACATTTTAGCATCTAGAAATTAGGTATATGTACCTTTAAGGTATATGGACCTTTCAGGTAAAATTTGTATAATTAGTAGGCTGTATTTAGCACAGCCTGTTTAAATTGTAAGCCAATCTATAAACATTTTACTGACATTCATTAGAATAAAGCTATTTAAAGCATTTAAGAAACAAATTAGGATAACACTTAACACTGGTTCTATTTGTTAATGTTAAAAGACAATGATAAATAATAAAACAATTTACAATTACATTTTTTAACTAATGTCAAGTAAGATTGATATATACTATATCACACTCTGAGGGAAAAAAGGGACACAGGTTGTCACTGGTCTGTTTAAAATATAAATTTTTGTACCTAAAAGGTCCATATAGTTACCTTAAAGGTACATTTCAGTGTCTAGAAATTAAGCACTAATACTATACTTTACTAATACTAATATATGACTAGTTACATTAAGTTGCTACTAAGTACTTAATTTTAGTTGCACTAGCATACGTTAATTGGACCTTATTAAAAATTCATTGTGATACTTTTTAAATAGAGTAAATTTAGCAACAACTTGATCAAATAAGATTTCTATGTGCCTATGCAAGGCCATATAGTAACATGGCTCTGATTTTAAAGAGCATGCACTGCGACTTTGTGGCAAGGTATGTGTGTGTGTAAGAAACAGCAAATTATTGACTAATGTTTGGGTCACCTTGTCTTCTGGAGGTGCAGGCAGCCACAAATTGCAAATCCCCCACCTCAGAAACACACTGGAGCTCAGAGTAAGGTCAATTACCACACTGAGAGGAGGAGGAGGATGGGAGACTGGGAAAGAGCAGAACATAACACAGCAAAGAGAGGAGTGATGAAATAGAGATAGAGGAAACAAGCAAACCAGACTGTGTAGTATATGAAAACAGTCTGCGTCATGAGACACACACTTTTTTTGGTTAAAGTTTAAAAGTAAAAGCTTAAAAAGTAGAAACTAATTGTTTTGATTACTACAGTATATAGTAGATTATAGATAATACAGTAAAATAAAAATAGAAATTCTATTCAATAAAATTTTTCCCAAATTTTTCCATTTAAGATTTTTTATTCTTTCTGAAATTTATTTACTAGTATCATCCCATACAAAAGGGAATAGCTTGTTCTGATTAATGCTTTGCAATATAATTACAGTAATACTATGTGTTACAGTAATGTGTTTCCAGAACACAATGTCATTACAATGTCATTCATATAATTATTGCACTTTACAAATGCAAACTATAAATAAAAATATTAATGAATTCATATACATTTAATCTAAATGAGTTTAAATTGTCTAACAATCACTTTATTACAGTTGTTTTAACAAATTACAGTCCTAGCATTTCATTTTGAAACAAATATTTTAATGGAATGAAATGGGGTGGAGAGGCTTAGGTAAAATTTGCCTGCCAATTTCCTTTGTGAGAACCATTTGCTTATGAGGTATAAAAAAAACCTTGATTATATAGACTTTTGGCTTAAAGTGTGGCCACCACCTATTGTCTACCAAAACACAAATCATCTTCACATCACTTTTAAAAACAAAAAAATGCTTATCATGGAAGCAATGCAGATTCCAATAGCAAACATGGTTTGAGTGAATGACATTCTTGGTCAACCAAATAATCATTTCACTTTGTGATTGCTGGCATGCTAGTTATTTCAGTAGCGTATCAGATCATCAACTAAACAGCTGTCAAGGTTATGACTCTCAGACTGGTTACAGCGTGATTGTTGTCATGGCAACACAGCTGAAATGTGTAGTGTACTATGTTGTCGGCTGTGTTTTGGATACAGAGGACAGAACACACATTCACAACAATACCCTAGAAGGATTTAACTTACTATAATTTCAATAGTGTCCATGATTCAAAATGTCTAGACTAACCAGCTCATTACTGTCATTACTAAATCCAAATGGAGAGAAAATGTTTGCTGATGTTGCCCCTAAAATCCTGTTTTAATGAAATTCAGACTGGGCTATTTTTTTTTTTCTCTTGAACACACTGAATTGTGTTGAAAATCTCCCAGACAAACACACACTCACTCAGTCTCTTACATACACATTCCGCCTCATGAGAGAGATTATGTGATATATGTCACACTGTGCAGGGGTCAAAATTACAAATTCTGATCTAATTCCATCTTTATTAATGGAGAGCAGGGAAAGAGGAGGAGGAGGGGTGGATGATGAAGGTAAAGAGGGTTGCTTAGATGAATAACTAGCACTGAGAGAACATTTCTTATCATCTAATGAGGATCTGTGGCTCTGGCAGAGAGGGATAGTGGACGTTTGACGCTTCATTTGAACACAGCTGGTGAAAGAGTCTGAATCTCTAAATCACCCGCGAAGAGACAGACAAGATTTTGAGGTAACGATTATTACTATTGATACGAATGATACAACAGCAAATGAATATATATATATATATATATATATATATATATATATATATATATATATATATACCCATATATATATATATATATATATATATATATATATACCCATATATATACCCATATATATACCATATATGAAGTCATGATAAAACAGTCTCTAAATAAAGTAGATGACAGTAAATAAGGTTTCATATTTTGTCAATAATACAGGTTTCAACCACAAAAGTTTTAGAAGTATGTATTTAATTACCCATTCTTGATGCCTAATTACTTTACACCCACCCTATATGTAGTACAGCTGAATGTATTGGCATGCGTAGATTTAAACTAATGCATGGATATCATGAATGCAGATGATAATATATTTTATTGATTTGTGGATCTATGTGAATGGACGGATGGATACAGATGGATAGATACAAATGGGATGAATGGATTAAGATACAGATGGATGGATAGATAAAAGAAATATATGGAAGGCTGGCTGCCTGGCTGAATAGATAGACCTGTATTTTTCTCTCACAGACAATGATGAAATCAAGTGGTGACCAAGTGATGCTTGATGGTTTGCTTGAGTGAATTCCTGCCAAGAGAGGATATGTAGAGCTGTGCACAAACACGCGCGCACACACACTGTCCTTCTGTAGACTTCCTGCTTGGTTTGGTGCATAGCTCATTATTCATGCTAATGAGAGTTTGTTTCAGCACTACAATGAAGATCTGCTGTGATCAGACCTGAAACAAGCATGCTGAAAATATACAAAAAGAACCAGGATCATGCAGATATTATGCAGTTACAATGAAAGATAAACACTCTGAACATCATATGTTTTCTTTTTCTGTATAGGCAGTGAAAGGTTTATACCCTCAGCTTACTGTAGGGTACACACTGATGCTGCACATCCATACATAGAGTCCATATAGACAAGTATGTCCAAACGTCTGCATAGTTACACATTTGAGAATGTAAACAATCCATCTCAAGGTCTATTAAGAAAGAATGTAACAAATCTAGAGGCATGATGTGTGGCAGTTAATACAACAAGCTGTTTCATTAAGATCTGTGGGAATCTTTGACCGATGACTAGATATTAAACACTTTGGCCTCATTGTGTCATGTCCATTTTCAGTCTTGGTAAGGTGTGTGAGGGTTTGAAACACAACCCAGTTTTTTCTCATGGATAAGTTTTTCGGATTAGTTGATAATCCTGCTTGGTCACAAAGATAAGGTTTCTGTTTCTGATTTGTAATGAAGCTCTGTCACAGTGGAGTTGGCTGTGCGCATTCAAACATGAAAGTCAAGTCTTCATAATTGCACAATGAGATGCCAACTCTGATGCCACTGAAGTCTGGCCCGGAATACTGCAGAAATCTGTTTGACATAACTGGGTTAGGAAATGTTCTTGTTTTTCAGCTCTTTCAGTCATAACTTTCATTCTCAGCCTTGTATGCTCTGTTTTCCCATCAGGCTTTGCATGGGAGGAAGGCGATAAGGACACTGCGAAGAATGCTGATCTGACAACACAAAAGCGACACTATGAACTGACAACATCAGCTAGCTCCACGACTCTCAGGAACACAGGTAATTAAAATGCTCTGATGAAATTCAAGCCTCTATGTAATCCACACCTGTAATAATTATACCCGATTGTTATCTTGAGACTTGAAACCCTTTTTGAGACAAGTATAATGGAGAGACCATCAACTTAAGTAAATAGCACCACATACAAGCTCCCCGATTTAATTTCTTAAAGGAAATTAGTTGACATAAAATGTATAACTTATATTATTCTAAACCTTTGACTTAATGGTGAAATCCCCACAAAGACATCAGCTTAAACGTCAGCTCACAAAGTTTAAGTGAGTTTAATTGGTGCCGTGACCCATATGGGAGTAAGGTTTAGGGTTACGGGCAACTGATGTTGGAGGCTGTGTTTTAAACTGCATTAAGTGCACATATATAGGAGGAAGGTTTAGTGGGGATTAGTGAGATTCAGGTAATAGGAGCAATGCAATTAAAACTTACTTTGCTGATCTTAAGATACTGAAGATTGAGAGTAGAACACAGAAACTGTTACACTGGTATTGTGACTCAGATGGGAGTGAGGTTTATGGGAATGTGAATAATGGAGGCCAGCTATTAGAAGCATACCTGTCCACAAATAAGGAATACCACCCCACTTCTGTGATAAATTAAAACCTCTTTCTCCTCTTCCTCCTTCTCCTCCTGATTTGTATGATATGGCCGAATGGCCCTCATCCAACCGTCTGGTACCTGCCTGTAATTGCTTCCAAAGGGAGGAGGAACTAGTTATAGGAGCACTTTAATCTCATAGCTGGCGCCTCCTACAAACAGACCGACAGTTAAACTGACCAAGAGTTGAGTTACGCAACATGTCTCAGTAGATCTATCAACATATGGCGTTAAATGTGCCAATTTACGTCACCTTCCCTGTTGCTCAAGAGGTACATCTTAGACCCAGCTTCTACTTACAGCTTCAACCTACTTTCTCCCTGCTGCGTTCAATAGGATAACCTAAATTCCATTAATAGATGGACAAAATATGCCATGACGATCCAAGAACCAGGTTGTGAGAATATCTGTGTGTTTATAGGCTCGTAAAGTAAACTGCAACAGAGATCCGACCCACAAAACTGCAGCTGTCGTATTTCAAATTAAAGATGCAAAAGGTTTCAGAAACTGGCACACACTTTGGTCTCGCCTGAAAATTGAATATCCTGCAGGGCAGAGGTGGATCAGATGGTATCCTTCATGTCTCCTTCACTGCCCCCTTATTTAAGTCAGCATATATGGACCTCATCAATATGAATGGGATCATCCTACCCTGCTGTCCACTCATCTATTATTAGAGAGGGCAGAAATTGAAAGTGAGAAAGGACGGATGAAATCTGAATCAGTGCTACTTGCATTGGCATAATAGCATGGCATAGTATTGCTAATTAGGTGGATGGATTTGATGTTATTGGATCATGTCCTGATCGTAAAGTATTTGTTGATGGTTCCTGACATGTGGGGGACTTTAAGGTCCTGTTTATAACTAGAATTAATGTCCATCCTGGGTGATTTGATAAGCTAAGATGCATCAATATATGCTAATGAAGTGCAAAGCACCTCCACATGGGAGATTTGCGTTAACATTGCTAAGCTAATGATCAACATTATAGATATAAACACTAGATATCGCATACGCATGCTGTGCATGTGTCAATAGCGCCGCCACATTTGTACAGTGCTCCAGAACAAATGTCATTCAACCGCACTAGTCAAGACTAAAGCCAATGTGAAGATGCTGGACTTTTGCGCTGTGTACAGGTGTAGTAACGAGCAAACAAAAAAAAAAAAACACAAAAAAGGCACAACATTTCGTAGGTAACAACATTTCTTTTTTTACGTTTTTGTATGTTACAATGTAACTTTGTATGTTGTTTGTAACTTTTTGCTTGGTTATTGATGATAATACAGTCACTTACTACATTGACCTTAAGGCAAAGTAGCACCAACTCACACTAAATACTAAGTTTATGCAAGTTGAATAAAACCAGCAAACAATGTAAATGAAATATGACAACACGATGCTGCGGTGCTAGAAACTTGATGGCTAAGTGAACGAATCATTCATAACGGGGATTTGTTCACAAATGAATCGCTCCCTCTGTTAGAATGAGAAGTAAAAGCAGGAGAGGGGGTGTGTTTCAGGACACGGATTAGCT